>NC_091246.1:146428712-146731136 GCF_042477335.2 Ovis canadensis | reverse complement strand
AAACTTGTTTTTGAAACTTGCATTAAGTGATTCTCCAATTCCTGGCACTAGCAGGACTGAAATGAAGGAGTTCATTATTTGCATGATATGATTTAAAGTGAACACAAATACCTGGAAATGTTTATAGGTATTTTTACAAAATTGATTTTCTTTTTAAATCTGAAGATCACCATGGGCAGGAAAATGGAAATCCGAACCTTGGTCTTATCTGCTTTCCCTGGATGCCCTTTCAAAAACCCGCCTGTTGCTCTAAATGCATGACTATTACTATTAATACAAAATGGCCTTTAAAACAGCCACCTTGTGATGCCTTCTTCCTTCTTACTGGATCCTGGCAAATCTTTGAAAGTCAACATTTACATTAAATGTTAACAAACACTAAATCTGTTTTTGGCCTCTGGAGCACTAATGTATGGCAGTCACTACAATGTTTCAGGAAGAAACCATCCCTTCAACAATCCTGCTGCTGCTAAATCACTTCAGTTGTGTCCGACTCTGTGCGACCCCAGAGATGACAGCCCACCAGGCTCCCCCGTCCCTGGGATTCTCAAGGCAAGAACACTGGAGTGGGTTGCCATTTCCTTCTCCAGTGCATGAAAGTGAAAAGTGAAAGTGAAGTCACTCAGTCGTGTTCGACTCTTGGTGACCCCATGGACTGCAGCCTACCAGGCTCCTCCGTCCATGGGATTTTCCAGGCAAGAGTACTGGAGTGGGGTGCCACTGCCTTCTCCTCAACAATCCTACATAAATTAAATAAAATGGCATTGATGACTTGACCTAGAAATCAAACCATCCATATTGGAAAATTCCAAGTATCCACTCAGTTCACCAAAATTAGAAAGACCCGTGGCTGAATCATGAAGATTATACTTCAAAGGTGTACACCACCTCCTCCATGAATGGCATATCTGAGGGCAAGGTTCAAAAGCAGATTGTGTAACATAATCTAGTAACCTTATTCCAAATGCTCAAAACAGTTGCTGGCCTATGCTCAAACACATGCTGTGCAATCATCAAATAATAAAACTGATTTTCATGTGTGAATTGTGGAACCATTTGGAGCCATAACTCAAGAATTTCAGTGATTTTGAAAAATATGCTGAGAATGTTTATTAAAAAAGCCCACGAGTGTTACTGCACCGTAAAGTGAAGGACTTAGCATGACTGCACGCTTCATGCATTTTTCTTATCTAAAAATCACTAATAAAAAAATATACCCAAGGATTTCCTTTACTGTGCTTTTTTGTTTTTTTTCAGTGACTGGTCTTTAAACCAGGTCAGTTGATCTTTGACAAGTGTTTGGGACTGACTTAGCTTTCTAGATCTCTTGACTTAGGTGAAAATTTAATAAAGGAGTTCAGGCTGGATATAGGAGAGTTTTCACTCTTCAGAAGTATTTATACAGTACATCCTGTAAATTATTTGCTGTTTACTGCTTTAGTATAAGTTGACTACCTGACCTGCCTCTTGAGAAACCTGTATGCAAGTCAGGAAGCAACAGTTAGAACTGGGCATGGAACCACAGGCTAGTTCCAAATAGGAAAAGGAGTAACATCAAGGCTGTATATTGTCACTCTGCTTATTAAACTTACATGCAGAGTACATCATGAGAAACACTGGGCTGGAAGAAGCACAGGCTAGAATCAAGATTGCTGGGAGAAATATCAATAACCTCATATATGCAGATGACACCAAACTTAGGGCAGAAAGTGAGGAAGAACTAAAGAGCCTCTTGATGAAAGTGAAACAGGAGAGTGAAAAAGTTGGCTTAAAGCTCAACATTCAGAAAACTAAGATCATGGCATCTGGTCCCATCACTTCATGGCAGATAGGTGGGGAAACACTGGAAACAGTGGCTGACCTTATCTTTCTGGGCTCCAAAATCACTGCAGATGGTGATTGCAGCCATGACATTAAAAGACATTTACTCCTTGGAAGGAAAGTTATGGGGTTGCAAAGAGTCGGACATGACTGAGCGACTTAACAACTTCATAGGTAACTAAGAGGATCAGAAAGAAGGTATGGAGTGCCTGGTACACAGCAAGCATTCTAGTCAGTATTTGTTAAAATTCAACAACAGTAATAACAAATTTATTCTTTAACCTTTGAGTTCCTCGTATCAGATATTGGCCCCTGCCTTGAGACCTGTTCTTTCTTAACCCTTCACCTGAGCAGTGCAGGTATCCAATCCTCCATGGAGTCCTCTACAGTAGATTCTAACTAAAAGACCCAATACATAACAAGAGGTCAGGGAGGAAAGGCCTCTGCACCTCCTTCAGAATCCCAGGATGGCTGAATCAATGGAGAGGCGGAGAATGACACTCTCCATCTGAGAGTTTGAAGAGATGGAAACAGGCTGCTCTGGAGTCCTGGATGACCTTCAGAAAATGAAATAAATCCATGAAGAGCTGAGAATTCTCCTGACAACCCATCCTACCACGCTTCATCTTATGAATAATTTAAATTCTCCATTTCATTTGGTCCAATCAAAGACCATGGTTTATGTTAAGGTAGAGAGGCTTAGCAGAAGATTGAAACAACGCCTGGGGTACAAAATCCCACTTGCCAGATGAGGGGAATTCCCTGAGGAACGAGACACAGCAAAAGCACTCATTTTGCTGATGGCCTGACCGGCATTTCTGACGACTTACTCTCCTTTGCACCAGAAGACCCCCCACGCACCATCCCCCGCCAAGTCATTCATATTATATACTCTTCACCATCGAGGGCCTCCATGGACTCATGAAGCCCTACGGGAACCGTGCTCTAAGCTCAGAGTGCTGTGTAATTGTGACTCTCATCATCACTGTTATTACAGATCTGTCATCAGAAACATTCTCGGCTATTAGAGACAGCATGGCGCATTATGAAGATGGCATTTCCATGTTTTGTGTTCTGAACATTAAAAACCAGTTTGGCTCACCAAGTGAGCAAGCAGCGGGGGCCATGCTAATTATATAACTTTTTAGAACACTAATAGGATCTCCTACTGGGCCAACTGGGAGGGGAAAAATACAATACTCATTTTTGTCTGTGCTTCAGCAAATTGATCTCCTCTCAGCCCGTTGCTGTGACCATTAATAACAACACTTAAAAATGACCCGAAAGGTTTTTTATGAGCTAGAGCCTGAAGCTGGCTGCCAAACAGTTGTGTATTTTAGAAAACTTGGAGCTGGTACCAAAGGTGGCTGTTGATGATTCAAGCTTGTTCTAGGAACCTGTGTCCAGAATGTTGTTTATGCTTCCGATTGGTTATGGATGAAAAAAAGATTCCCACTCTTAAGGATTTTGTAGAGCTAGAAATAAGGGTGCCTGTGATGACAGTCTTGCTTTGCTTGGGACACATAAAGACTTGATTTAGTTTCACTTCGGTATCTTGAATGTGATCACCAACACACGTTCTTATAAGCTCTTTTCAATGTTAGAATAGTAATTTCAAGGAATTTGCAATTCTAAAATATTCTAATGGGTAGTTCTTGAAAGCAAATCAGAGAGAAGAGTTGGATCCTTTCCTACCTTGCCCTCCCTATCTACTGACAAGAATAACAGAGTAAAAACATGCATCAAATATAATTATTTAAATTTCAAGCACCATATATAACTGGGAAGATGAGATCAAATCTATCTGAGTGAGTTTTAAATGAGGCAAACAGAGAAAATCATTCAGCTTACATATATGACACATGTAGGCAACACAAGTCTTGGGAGGAGAGAGCAGACAGACAAAATGATATACAGACTGTGCCCAGTGGGTTTATGACCAGTCACAGGCTTCAGAGCTGGAGAAACTCTACATGTGAGCAAGCTGACGCTCATTGAAGGTGTCTACTCTGTTGTCCTTAAGACAATTCCTGTCTCAGATACTGGGACCAGAAACACCTCTTCCTTTACCTTCAAATGTTTATCCCATCCTGCGACTCTCCATTCTCAGAATCCTCTCCCTAAACATGCACACTTAGAGAAAAAGGGACCTGCTTAGATTATGAAAGAAGCAGTAACAAAACTGAGGTCACTTCCAGACTTCGTATTTCCTAAAATAAACTGGCAAGTAAACGCTCAGCGTAGAGAAAATTCAAATCTCACAAGAAAGGGAAAAAATGACTAAGGAATGTCAATGTCCCTTTATGTGCTTCTTACATTAAAATAGACAAGGGCAGATTTACTAAAGACCAATGCATAATTCCGAATATCTTTCTGTGGGATTAGCCCAGATCTGTGTGTCTACTGTGCCAAGACCAAAACCACAGTTCTCTAAGGCTGGACAGGGAGAGGACTTGCTGCCCTGGTGGGAAGATGGTGAAGCTGGCGAAGGAGGCTCAGAGTGGGCTCCCCATCATTAACTCACCCCACTGCTTCTTAGTCATTCAGACGTTAGACCCCAGGACCCCATCTGAAGCAGAAACATGGCACCGTGTGCCTTTGTGGGAAAACAGAGGTCCCAGCATTGATTTCCCCTTGGAATCAGGCAAGCCTGATGATACTGGCCCTAGACTTGAGAGCTCTGCTAAGCTCTGTCTGAAACTGGGCTTACGATTCTTAAGGGGCACAATATTGTTTATCCATGTCAACAGACAACAGATCCTGGAGCAGAGATGTGAATGGAAGAAGGCAACATATAGTTCCAGGCTTATCTGGGTATCTCTGTCTGGCTGAGCGCTCAGAAGAGCCGAACCCCCTGGATACTCATAAGTGAAATGTTTCCCGCAGGTGCCCTGCTTCTGCTCCCTAAAAGCCGGTAGGGACACCCAGCAACTAGATTCCTATCGCCGCTATAGAGGAGGAGCAAGGGTGAGAACATGCACACTGTCCTTTTAGGGAGAACTCAGGAAAGGAGAGGAAAGAGACTGCTGTGAAGAGGCTGCTCCTGCACATCTCAGTATTAAGGGAGGATCTGAGAGCACTCAAAAGAGGAAATAATAATCACCGGGCTGCAGCAGGTAATCACTAAGAACAAATAAGTTCGGAATAACCTAATTTCTTTTCTTTGCTATTTTAATAAACTTTTCAATTTCAAGGGAAAGCCTTAGGCTTGCTTTGTTAAGACTAACACACATTTTGGGACATAATGTGAATTCTTTCAGGTAATAATAGAAATTTCAATTTCTTATTAGGGGTAAGTTATTTTACTGAGCTTGGACATCCTATAACAATCAAAGGGTCTTTCATGCCCTCTCTGACTTTGTCTATCTGGGGATTTTGAGATTCGGCTGAGCAGAAACGCAAACTAAAAATCCAATTACTACTTTTTTTAATCTCCCAAATTAAATTAGCAAAGATTACAAAATGACAATAGGAAACACGAAATGCTCACAAGGATACAGTGCCTTCGACTTTCTTTCGCTGCTATTGGGAATACACTCTCTTTTGACAGGGCTGTTTGGTAATGTTTCCAAAATTTCAAAGTAGTCATACCCCTTGATCTACCCATTGTACATCTATGAATCTGACATATAAAATGAGAAAGTTGACGGTTTTCTGTATAAGGCCAGTCTTTACAGCATTAATTCTATAACAAAAATCTGGAACCAAATTAAATCCCCAATGATAGGGAGACAGTTAAATAAACTGCAGTGGGATAACCACCAGAAGCAATATTATGTAGCTATTAAAATGTAATTTATAAAGGATTTTTAATGACATGAGAAAATGGTTCTAATGTAATGCTAAAAAAGCAGAAGACTGCATATATAGTATAATTGGAACAACAAAGAATATGTATGCAGAGTAAAACAAATAGAAGGAAATACACCAAAATGTTGACTGTGCTTATCTCGAGTCATGGTTCAATGGGTAATCATTCTCTTCTTTATAATGTTCTCCAATGAACAGGTATTACTTTCATAATTCAGGGGAAAAAAAATCTCTTTAAAAAGATCCATTAAGACTTGAAAGGGAAGATGTGCTACAATGTTTCAACATCATTTGGTAAAAAAGACTTAAAAAGGAGAGAATTGAGCTCAAACTTAAAAAAAAAAAAAGAAAAGCAACAACTAGTGAGTGCTTTTGGAAAAAAAACAGTGAAACAAGGATCCTTGGGTGAGGTTTAGATGCTAATATGAAAACAAATAGACTAATGTTACCTGAAGCTAAACAGAATAGGTTACAAAGTCATGTTTATGGTAATAATTACAAATACATACATAAGCAGAGAGAAAGTGCTTGAAAGAAAGAATCAATAGGTGTCTGGTTTAGGTGGGAAATAATTTTGAGTTTATTCTTTTCAGCCCTCCCCAAAACTTTATTTTATTATAATAAACTTTTGACAAGTTTTCAGTTCATTGTACAAATAAGGCTGCAACTATGTATCCGTAAGGACAACAGAAATGAGCACTGACCTTTACCTTACGGCCACACACAAAAATTGGCTTAAAATATAAGCAACTCTCAGTGTAAAACCCAAAATAGTAAAACTTTTGGGAAAAAAGAGGAAAATAAAGAAAATATTTGCAGGCTTGAGGTAAGAATTTCTTAAGTAGCATATGAAAAGCACAAATGATTAATAAATCAATAAACTTTTTAAAATCTAAGTTTAAAACTTTCTAAAGGACACTATTGAGAAACCAAAAGGAAAGCAAAGTATGAGAGACTACATAATCACAACACATACCTCTGACAAAGGACACATTCAGGATATAAAAGGGAATCCTATAACTCAGTAATAAAAAGACAGTTCAGTAAGATATTGACATAAGATTTGTAAGGATAAACAAATGGCTGTTAGACACATGAAAAGATGCTAAATGTCTGTAATCAGAGAAATGAAAATTAAAACCATGAAGAGATCCTACTACATACCTATTAAAATGGCTAAACTTTAGAAGACTGACCACACCAAGCACACTTGTCACACTTGGAAGTGGCAGTGGAAACAGCACTCCTGTAAACTGCTGATGAAGGTGGAGAATCCACTTTTGAGAACTGTTTCGGCAGTGTCTTTAAAAAGTTAAACACACACCTACCATCTGACCCAGCTCTTCTACAACTAAGTATTTTCCCAAGGGAAATCAAAATATAGTCCACAGAAAGACTTGTACATGGATATCCACAGCAGCCTGACTTATCATAGTTAAAAAAACTGGGGAATAAAGCAAACATCCATCAGAAGGTGAGTGAACAAACAAAATGAGGTAGATCCATAAAATGAAATACTACCCAGCAATAAAAGGGAGTAAACTGTTTATATGTGCAACAAAATGGGGAATCTCAAAATAATTAGGTTAAGAGAGGTCTTTCTTTCAGCACATGACAACGCCAGATGATAAAGATACACAGGCCACATGCATGCACACCCCCCCCTTAAATTTTATGCATTATCAGAATGGAGGATACAATATACCTCCTAATATATCGTAACATTGAGTCCACTCTCAAACGGGCTTCTATCCGATTTCTTCTTCAGTAATAAATCTAAATAATGTCTTGTTTTCTAAATTATATAACATACAGGACTTAAGAATCTGCTTCATTTATCCTTTTAATAAGTATTTAATAAGCTCTTCTAACAGGAGGGATGTATGAGACACAGAACATACAGAGATAAACAAAACAGACACACAGTCATGGTTACTAAAGTTGATAATACTGTATTATATACCTGAAAAGTGATAAGAGTGTAGACCCTGAAAGTGCTCATTACAAGAAAAAAATTGTAGCTATGTGTAGTGATGGATGCTAAATAGATTTACTGATCATCTTTTAATACAAATATTGAATCATTATGTTGTATACCTGTAACTAATATAATGTTATATGTCAATTATATTGCAATAAGAAAAGGAAGTGAATTTTGATCATATACATGGTTGAATAAAGGAGTGGCTAAGCATTTAATTTAACTAAAGAAGAAAAAACCCACAGATCTGGTCCTTGTCTGCTGGGACCTTACTGCCTAGTAAGAAGCCAGGATCGAAATTACCAGGAGTCTCCCACAGCAAGTGATTCATGCCAAAACCTAACATGAGTGCTGGTGATGCACATTTGCTAACACTAAAATTAAAAAAAGAAAAATGCAATCTTTCCAACTCCAAAGCAAAACTCTTAGGGATGTATTGATAATACAGCATTTAATATAATCAAAGTTCTAAATCACTGCAGATGGTGACAGCAGCCAGGAAATTAAAAGACGCTTACTCCTTGGAAGAAAAGTTGTGACCAACCTAGATAGCATATTGAAAAGCAGAGACATTACTTTGCCAACAAAGGTCCATCTAGTCAAGGCTATGGTTTTTCCTGTAGTCATGTATGGGTGTGAGAGTTGGACTGTGAAGAAAGCTGAGCGCTGAAGAATTGATGCGTTTGAACTGTGGTGTTGGAGAAGACTCTTCAGAGTCCCTTGGATTGCAAGGAGATCCAACCAGTCCATTCTGAAGGAGATCAGCCCTAGGATTTCTTTGGAAGGAATGATGCTAACGCTGAAACTTCAGTACTTTGGCCCACTCACGCGAAGAGTTGACTCATTGGAAAAGACTCTGATGCTGGGAGGGACTGGGGGCAGGAGGAGAAGGAGACGACAGAGGATGAGGTGGCTGAATGGCATCACTGACTCAATGGACGTGAGTCTGAGTGAACTCCGGGAGTTGATGATGGACAGGGAGGCCTGGTGAGCTGCGATTCATGGGGTCGCAAAGAGTCGGACACGACTGAGCGACTGAACTGAACAGAAAGGATGCATTTACCTCAGGCTTACAGAAGAGGAAGCCATTAATCACACCTAGTCCTAAAGTAATTCTGCTCAAGCTAAAAATACTTCTTGTATTGTACGGTTCAGAACCGTGGGGTGTAAACCAAATGCCTGGGGGAAATACTAGAGGCCTTTTTCTGTGTGACTGTATGATCCATCCACATAGATCCTTCTCTGCAGCAGGTGTGCAAAGGAGGACACCTCCATCCGAGTGTTGCACAAATCAGCTTCTTGGATGTTCCTGTGAGAATGGCAGCAGTGCTAGTTGCTCACCTAGCATCTGCACGTAAGACTTTTCTTTGCACAATCCCTGCAAGGGGCATCGTGGCTGTCGGACTCTTAACTTGGATTTACGGCTCTTCTCTTCCTGCCTAAAGCCCCTCCTTAACTTCTCTAAGCTCAGGGCCCTCTCTGAGTTGTTGAGCAGAAAGAAAAGAGACCTGAACCTGGTTTAGCCCCTGAAGAGATTCCTTTATGCTGTAATTCAATGAGGACAAGCCCTTAGCCTCTAAGGAGAGTCAATCTAAGGGAAAACCAGTTCAACGGCATTTTTTTTTTTTTTGCACTTTTTGCAAATATACAGGTAGTCAAGTTTTCTGCTATGTTATCCATAGTGCTTTATAGAAAAAAAAATGGTAAATTTCTCTTGAATTTAGTTTCAAGCAAAAGTTTGCCCCTCTAAGTAATCTTTTAATAGTACAGGTTTGTTTTATCAGAAAAGGAAAACTACACAGACAACTATAATTTCCTAGTTGCTAAGAACCTGGGAACTAAATTTACTTCTCAGTGACTGTAGTTATATCACTTTGGGTTCCTGGTCCAATTCTCTTTCCACTCTCAAAATAGCTTTAATAAAATAGATAGCCAACAGGAGTTTGCTGTATGGCTCAGGAAACTCAAACAGGGGCTCAACCTAGAGGGGTGGGATGTGGAGGGAGATGGGAGGGAGGTTCAAAAGGGAGGGGATATATGTATACCTAAGGCTGATTCATGTTGAGGTTTGACAGAAAACAACAAAATTCTGTAAAGCAATTATCCTTCAATAAAAATATAAAAAGGAAAAAAAGCTCATTTTTTAAGCTTCGTTTTCTCTCTCTTCCTTGATGTTTTCCTATTGGAAATTATCTCAGGTCTTCTCTGGAAAAAGGCAAAGTAGAAATAAGTCATTCATGTATGACATGTGATTAAACAATGCTTACCTGAGTTCTGATACCTCTAAACATTTCTATAGCATATCACCCCAATTCCCCTTTTCCAAGTCATTAATCAATACACTATTTTCCATGCACATCAACAAAGCTCTTCTAGTTAAGAAATTCTTGCTTGGCTTCAGTTCAGTTGCTCAGTCGTGTCCGACTCTTTGCGACCCCATGAATCGCAGCATGCCAGGCCTCCCTGTCCATCACCAACTCCCGGAGTTCACTCAGACTCACGTCCATCGAGTCGGTGATGCCATCCAGACATCTCATCCTCGGTCGTCCCCTTCTCCTCCTGCCCCCAATCCCTCCCAGCATCAGAGTCTTTTCCAATGAGTCAACTCTTTGCATGAGGTGGCCAAAGGACTGGAGTTTCAGCTTCAGCACCCTTCCTTCCAAAGAAATCCCAGGGCTGATCTCCTTGCAGTCCAAGGGACTCTCAAGAGTCTTCTCCAACACCACAGTTCAAAAGCATCAATTCTTCGGCGCTCAGCCTTCCTCACAGTCCAACACTCACATCCATACATGACCACAGGAAAAACCATAGCCTTGACTAGACGGACCTTTGTTGGCAAAGTAATGTATCTGCTTTTCAATATGCTATCTAGGTTGCTTGGCTTAAAATGACCCAATTTAAGTTTTGTTGGTTTTTTTTTTTTCCTCACAATGTTTACTGCCTCATTTCCAACAGGCGGCATACTCTCAAAAGATAATATGTGGAACATATGAGCATATTCAGAATTTCGTATGAATTACATGTCCAAGTCCACCAGCACCCCCTCCATAGAGAACCTGATGACTGGCCCCTCTGAGATGTTTCTGTTCTCTGGCAGAGGACAACATGGACCCAGAGAGGAGAATTAGGCAGGAACCAAGAGCAACAGAGGAAGGAAATATAAGGGCCGCCCCCCCTCCCCCAATCACATCAACCAAAAATAAGCTGAGAAGCTAGAGTGTGAACTAGGGCTCTGGGAATGGAGTCAGGGAAGCTAGCAGAAGACGAAAAGCCAACGAGGACGGATCCTAAGCAAAAACCTACAGCGGAGACCACTGACTGAAGCTTATGGGGCTGCAGCAGGTGCCTCGATTCAGTGTTTAAATGCATGGGTTTTAGTGGTGGATTTCAGATCTCTCTTCATGTTTCCTGGCTTGAATCGGGGCTTACCACCTTCACTGCTTCATTTCTCACAAATACCTAAGTGCTTCAATGAGTAATAAGCAGATGTTAACACTGCAAAGGGATCAAATGAATATAAATTATATCCTGAACATTTATGGCCGTTTTCATTCATCTGCTTTGCCACTAGATTAGCATCAGCTACCTACCTACCTACCTACCTAGCCATGGAAAAGTTCTCCCTCTAGAAATTGCCCTTGAACATAGCCCATATTCCATGGTAAAAGCTAGCAATCTTCCTTCTGTACATTCAAAACAGCAGACAAATATGTTATGACATAAATTCATATTTCAAGTCAGATGAACACTGCTCAAACATAGGGTTATGATGAGCCTGGACATTCATGGAAAAACACTAACAACAGAGACAGTGAGTTATAAGGATTCCAATTCTAGCTCCCTGCCTTCTAATCTAGGAGACAGCAAACTCACCTGAACTGCATGCAAAATGCTGTGTAAATGTTAAATTGTATATAGGGAGGCAGCCCATAGCTTTAGCCTGATTTTTGAAAGAATAAACACCTCCTCAAATGGTTAAAAGCTATCACCCTTTTGACCCACTGGACCCTACTGACCAACTCCACCTAATCAATCTTCAGCTACAGAATCTTGACCACAAATGCCCAACACAGCTCAAAGAGTACTTTTTACTCATAAACAGAGTATGTTTCCGCTGATCTTTTAGCTTGTTTTATTCATTTCTATACCCTAAGCACAGTGCTTGACATATGGTGAAAATAACAAAAAAATTGTTGAGCAAATATATTTAATTAATCTGAGGAGTTGTTGTATCTATTAGTCACTGATAGCAAAAACACACTCACCAATAACTAACAGGAGTAAATCTAATCTGGAGGCCAAAGAATCCTAATTTTTTTAATTGAAAATAAATAGAAACCACAGTAATAGGAGCAATTAAGCGTGTATGTACAGAGAAGAGGCAAACAAACAACCCCCCAGACATAGCTAAACAATATTTCTTTCCCTGCTTGATTAAATCGTATCACAGCTGTTTCTAAACCTTAAAACACATAAGCAATGCAAATGCAGATTTTTTTGTGCAAATTCTCCTTGCAGGAATGAGACAGCAGGAAGAAGTTCATGAGTCACAGTGAAGTCAGAAGCACAAAGCAGGCACAACTTCTCATCACTGCCAAAGATGCGGGCCGCTGCTAAGACCACCATAGTCCTTTTGCGAGCCTTTCCCTGGTTTCTCCCTGGACCACTCTTCTCAAAAGTAGACGCTACTTACTCTGTGAAGATTTTTAGTTTCTCCCAATTTCTGACCTTGTACTTTTGGCAGCATTATCATGTATCCATGAAAACTAGAGGGGGTTCTAATTTTCGTTTTTTTATGTGAGCTCAGGAGGGTGCAGATTAACCAGTATAGAAATCCCCTAGGACGAGGATCTCACCATTTTTATAAAAATTCTTATTATACCTTTCTCTGGAGAGGTTGTTTTAAAGCCTTTGTTCTTATCTGCAACATGTTAAAATGCATTATGTCTATTTCTCTTTGACTCAAGACTTTACTTTTAAAATTTCCATTCAATTTATTTAAACTACTAAAACAAGACAAAACCAGAGTTCACCCATTTCTAGCCCCCTCAATCAGGGGCCATAGACTCCCAATCCACTCTTCATATCTTTGAGCATGTTTATATTATGTGTTTGTTTGTTTTAGATTCCACGTGAAAGAAAGGTCACATGGTCTTTTTCTGACTTTTTCACTCAGCATAATGCTCTGGAGGTTGCAAATGTTACAAATACCAATATTTTATTCTTTTCAGGGAGAAATAACGTTCCACTGTACGTATATCCCACATCTTTATCCATTCATCCGCTGATGGGCACCTAGATTGTTTCCATATCTTCTAATTCAAGAGTTCAGGACATCTTTCCATTTATTCGCATCTTCTCTTTCACTGATGTCTTGCAGTTTTCAAAATACAGCTCTTTCACCTCGTTTTTGAAGTTCTGTGTTCATCCATCAATCTCCTCAGTTCAGTAAGCATCTTTATGACCATTACTTCAAATTCTTTATCAAGTAAATTAATTTATCTCTGTTTTATTAAGGGTTCTTTTGTCCCCTTGAGGTTTTATCTTGTTCTTTCATTAACATATTCCTGTTTCTTTGTTTTGATTGACTTTATATGTATATAGTAGATGAAACAACTACCTCTTCCCATCTTGAAGGAGTAGGAGATGAACTTTTCTGTCCAGCCACGCCCCAGCTCTTCATTTCTCAAACCTCTGTGCTTGTCAAAACAGCCCATTATATTTTAACAGCTCTCAGTAGTTGAAGATGTGCCAAGACCTGTCAGTGTCTCACCACCACCTGGGTTCAGGTTGACTATAACCCAGATCCTCAAGAAGCAGCTTTAAAATGTATACAAATACATACAATCTTGAGGGGACCCAAGTGTAAAACCCTGCTGGCTACTTGAGCCAGATGATCAGAGGTGTCCCCTGGGAAGCAGTCACAAAAATCAGGGCTCCAGATAATGGGATAAGCTCTTCTGTGGGTATTGCTGGCAAGCTGGAATAAGGCTGTGGGAGTGTGCTGGCCACTAAATGTATCTACAGGCTATTGAAAATGTATCATTTTTATATGGCTCCTTTTTTTTTTCTGAGTTAGCAGGAGCATAAAGAAATAACAGCTGACTTTTGAGGGACACAGGAAAGGTCTCTGCAATACTACTGAGTACATTAAGGAATAGTATTGTCAAGTGAAGGGTTGAGATAGACTCCCATTATGGTAGCCTTAGACTTAACAAACCTTCCAGCTTCAACAGTAGTAATACAGTAGAGAATAAAATGGGAAAAAATATGTCTTCTCTTTATCACTCAATACGCAACTTGAAGTCCAAGGCCACTAAGATAAATTTGGAGTCCTTAAAACACGGTGATTTAGTGAATGCCATAAATTCAGTTCTAGCCTTAGAGAGGTTACCCAGCATCAGCTTGATTTGTCGTTAAGGTAATCTGGATAAAATACTGGAACATGAGCCAAAGGCTGTTTATATAAAAGATGACAACAAGGAAGAGAGAAGCCTCTAACAATTCTCTAAGAAACAAAAAGGAAAGGATAGAAAGATCAGGGGTTCACAAAAAGGGAAGAAAGTGGAAGATTAGAATGTATCTGCTAACAAATCTATCAACACCTCAAACTCACACACTTTCTCTGTTGCACTGTGGTGGGACAGACTCAGTGAAACAGTGATGGCTTTCTTGGGAAGGAGACTGAAGGCTGTCTAGAGTGAAAGGAGAGACGATAAGCATGCTGGGCATGGATCACAGAAGACGAGATGGAGGGGAGGTGGTTGAGAATGCAGCACACTGCAAACCGGAGGCAAACCCCCCAACCATATCTGAAAATCCAAGCACAGTAACAATTCTAACAGGACCATTACCAAAGAGGATGGCTATTTTTAATTTCCTATCAGCTAAATATAGTGAAAAATAAACCAGTACACTAAAAAAAAAAAAAAACAAAAAACAAAAAACAACCCAGTACACTGAACTGGAATAAAGCTAACAACAGAGACAGGAAAGAAGAACACAGTAAACAGCAAGCTTCTGGCAACTTCTATTTAATCCTTAAAAGTAAAAGCAACTCTCAAAAGACAGATTTCTCATTTGCACCTTTGCAACTGTGAAATCAGTCCTGAATATTCATTGGAAGGACTGATGCTGAAGTTGACCCTCCAATACTTTGGCCACCTGATGCAAAAAACTGACTCACTGGAAAAGACCCTGATGCCGGGAAAGATTGAAGGCAGGAGGAGAAGGGGACGACAGGGGATGAGATGGTTGGATGGCATCACTGACTCAATGGGCATGAGTTTGAGCAAGCTCTGGGAGTTGGTGATGGACAGGGAAGCCTGGGGTGCTTGCAGTCCATGGGGTCACAAAGAGTCAGACACAACTGAGCGACTGAACTGAACTAAACAGTTAAACCCCCTCCCCCAAAAGTTATAACCAAGAATATAATGTAATTTCAAAACTCAGCCTGTTTTTTTTAATTAAGTTAGTCTTAGAACTGTGTATTAGTACCTTTTCACACATCCTCTTCCCTTCCTCCCATTCCTTGCAATCTGCCGAGCACAGCGAGGCGCCACAGAGCACAGCGGGAAGGCAGTCTACTCAGCTGCCTCCTCACTCACCCCTCCCACAGTCCCTGCCGTGGGTCAGAGACGTGGCCTGGGGGCTACTTCAGTGGACACTAATACTTGAAAACCTGTACCATCTATCCTTTTATTACATTTACTGGAGCAATTCACCACATGCTGCCTGATACAGCTATTTAATATTCCCTATGTTTATATTTTTATTTCCTTAAACTAAAACGTAGGATGATCCTTAAAGGCCCAGGGTCATGTTTCATGATATTCCCTGGGTCATTTGCCCAGAAGTAGTTCTACATGGAGTTGAATGACGGTATCAGCAGATGCTGAGTGCCTCTTTTCCTGTTACCCTAGCACTGGTTCTCAGATGTTAAAGCATCAGGAACCCTATATTCCAAACAGAGCCACAAATATTAGAGGTCAGCTACTCCACGCTTATTAATAACTTGCAAAATTTGCTATGCTAGCACCAAACATGACCTCAGACTCCATCAACTGTTATCTATATAAATAAAATTTGAGGGTCAGGGTGCCGAATGACAAAGACTCTCCAGTGGTGAATCACTGCTAGGATGAGAGATGGGATACCCCAAGCCAAGCCAACTGCAGGAGTCTCCCAGCCCATCACTTAACACATCAGAGGTGCCTGCAAGGAGGGAAGGTTGGCATCTCACTCCCCACATGTTTATCTGCTTACGGGGCAAATTTATCATCTGGCCTTACCCCCTAACTATCGGAGCAAGGAGAAGGGAGCTGGGAAGACACAGCAGCAGGGAGAGAAGGAGCAGTTGTAAAGCCTATGTACACACTCGTGCTTCTTGGTATGCCAAAGGAGTCAAGCGGAAGCTGGCCAAAGCCGAGGCATCTTGCTGTGATCCTACTTCTGAGGACCTCCTGTCCACCTGCCCAGGTGAAGGGAAGAACGGGCTGGGCCGGAAGTCTTCAGAGAGTCCCAGCAGGGTCCTCACCAAAGGGTCAAAGTGAAGTGAAATTGTTAGCTGTTAAGTTGTGTCCAACTGACTCTTTTGTGATCCCTTGGACTGCAGCTCACCAGGCTCCTTTGTCCATGAGATTTTCCAGGCAAGAATACTGGAGTGGGTTGCCGTTCCTTTCTCTAGGGATCCTCCTGACCCAGGAATCAAACCTGGGTCTCCTGCACTGCAGGCAGATTCTTTATCCTCTGAGCCACCAGAGTCAGCCTTGCACACTTGGTACAGAGAACTGTGGCAGCCAGTCAGTCTTTGAGAAGCACTGACACCCAAGAGGAGAAAGCAGCACAGAAAGGGGAGTGGAAGAAGGTGAAAGAGTGGAATGTGACCCCTGCTCAGCCAGAGGGGGCTGCTGGGGGGGGGAGGAGACACAGAGGAAGATTGAACTGTAGACTAGACTCGACCGTTTCACATCCTAACTCACCAGAGAACTACGGCCTAATAACCAAGATGCCATTGTAAGACGGGAAAGGAAGACTCAACAATGCTCTTTGAAAACGGTGACTAAAGAAAACTAAAACTTCCATTTTTACCCCAGAAAGTACTGATTATTCAACAAACCGAATGAAGGAATGATTTATTAAATATCTTTTAGCCTCTGCTTTTTGCGGGGGCAGGTGGCTTCCCTAATGGCTCAGAGGGTAAAGAATTCTCTTGGGTTGAGAAGATCCCTGGAGGAGGGCATGGCAACTCACTCCAGTATTCTTACCTGGAGAATTCCATGGACAGAGGAGCCTGGCAAGCTTCAGTCCATGGGGCTGCAAAGAGTCAGACATGACTCTGTTCAGTTGTGTCTGAAGTGACTTAACATATGCATGCACAGAGTGGATTAAAAATGTTATGATAGTTTCAGATGGACAGCAGAGGGACTCAGCCATACATATACAAGTATCCATTCTCCCGGAAACTTCCCTCCCATCCAGGCTGCCATGTAACACCTGAGCAGAGTTCCCTGTGCTGCACAGTAGGACCTTGTTTGTTACCCATTTGAAATATACAGCCCTGCTTTTTTCAGTTCCTTATTTTCTTTAGTTTTTCTGAGAATGGAATGGTAAGGAAGACAGAATATTTTGAAAAAGGAAAAAGATTCATTTAGCTACTTGGATACTGCTCAAAGGACTCTAGGCAAACACTACACTTCCCTGCAACACAGCAGTTAGTCTAATGCAGTCAAAAGGTCAACCTGATGAGGATCCTCAGTGTGATTTACAATGTAAGCATTTAAAATGGTACAGCTCTTGCTGTGGTAATAAACATTCATTTTAAGCCTTTTAAAGGACTAATACTTCATCTGAACATTCTTAAAGAAAGCTCTCTACTTGAGGGAGGGAGCAAAATGGTTCAATCAAGCCATAAAAAAGAATGAATCAAAGTACAGAAATTCCAATAGCTTTTTCACTGAGCAAACCTTGAAATCCACTCCACTGCATGAAAATCTAGAACCAACTCCAGACAAATGGGCACAGTTTGATTTGATTGAACCCCCAGAGGTTCTCCATTATGACAACAAAAGCAATCAGCCGGAAAGTCAGCAAATCTCCATGTAGGGAACTTTCATGAAGTAAGTTTCATGGACAAGTCATCTTCAAGCACCCACTGAAGTACACTCTGACTTACATGACCAGCGCAGACACAGGGCCCTAAACCAATGGATGTGAGAGGAGCAACCCCTGACCCCATGTCATGGAAAGTGGTTTCCCTTCCTACCCCGGGCAGAAGCCCTCCAGTAATATTCATTCTTTTACTATTTATATTTTTAAAAAATCTGGCCACACTGCACAGCATGTGGGGACTTAGTTCCCCAACTAGTGATCAAATCTGTGCCCCCTGTTTTGGAAGCGTGGAGTCTTAACCACTAGACTACCAGGGAAACCCTTCCAGCTCTTCCTTAATAAAAGATGTATTTCTGCAAATAAAACTGTGCCGAGGGTTCTAAAGAAGACTTACATAAATATTTTGTGGCCAGGTGTACCTGCCTATAAGCATGCCAAAAGATGCTATAAGCATCTCCAGTGTCCAAATTCATTAAAACTCCACCAACATTCATACTTTCTTTTGATTAAAGTTACTTAGGTACATACCTCACTGGGACAACTCACTAAGATAAAAAGATTGCCAGAGGAAAGGATAGAGCTCTATTTTCTGAAAAAATTTTAAGAAAGAATAGTTTCTGTATTTGTGTAATGGTGTGATTTCCATGTGGCCCAGAGGCTGGGAACTCAAATGAAAATCTTGTGTTGCTCTACGCAGCCGAATTCTGATTAAATTAAGATCCTTATCGAGTGATGGGTTTTCATTTTGCTGTGGTCCCCTAAAATCTGGTGGGCATTTTCTACCTCTCTCTCAAGTCTGTGCTTTCAAGTTCAGGTAAATCAATGTTTTTCATCTTCTTTGATAAACACTGGGCCAAGTTTAGCCATTTGCACAAGGCCACCTCCAACCCCCAGGCACACACCTTCCTTTACCCATCTAACACCCTCAACAGCCTCTCTTACACTAGGCTGGAGCCCTCATCAGCCCCTGCAGCAACCCCAATGCATCCTGCTTTTGAGAAGATGATTTTTATCACCACTTGCAAAACGAATGACTAGCGACAGCCCTTATAGCCTATAGTGACTGAGTGTCTTATACACAGTCAGGCACTTGCCCAGAAGCTCTGTGAATTGTCAACTCTGCTGAGTCAAGGAGAAACAGTGTTAAACAAGCCCTGCAGAATACTCCAGGTCTGCGGGAGTGAACTGGAGAAGGCAAAGACTCCCTGAGTTAACCAATTCCCTCCCAGACACTACTTAACACCAACGAAACATAGGTAATGTTGGACAATGACATATTGAAGGCAGCATGAAAAACCAACTTCAATTTCTGAGTAAGTGCAAGTCCTGATAGTCTCTATTTTGTTTACTATTTTGCTTACTAGAGATACCCTAGGGTATAGTGATGTCTATGTAAAGACAATACCAAAGGCATAATCCATGAAAGAAACGTGATAATCTGACTCCATTAAACTATAAACCCTCTGCTATGTGAAAGACAATGACAAGAGAATCTGATAAAGGACTGTTGTCCAACATATACAAAGAACTCTTGAAGCTCAACAAGAAGGAAACCAAAAGAAAAAGAAAAATGAAGCAAAGACTTTTAACAGACACTTCATCAAAGAATAAACACAGATGGCAAATAAGCATTTAAACAGATGTTCCACACTGCCTATCATCAGAGAAATGCAAATTAAAACGCAGATACTACCACGCACCATTAGAATTGGCCAAAGTCTGGAACATGGACAACTGGCGAGGATGTAGCACAGCAGAACTCTCACTTACTGATGGTGGGAACACAAAACGGCACAGCCACTTTGGGCAGTCTTTTTGTCAAAGACAATTTGGTAATTTCTTAGAAAAGTGAACATACTCTTACCACATAATCCAGCCATCATGCTCCTTGGTACTTAACCAAAGGAACTGAAAACTTGTCCATACAGAAACCATGCCCACGGATATTTTATAACACCTTCATTCATAACTGTCAAAACTTGGAAGCAATCAAGATGTCCTTTAGGAGGTGAACGGCTAAACCAACTATGAAACATACAGAAAATGCACAGGGAGAAGGCAGTGGCACCCCACTCCACTACTCTCCCCTGGAAAATCCCATGGACCGGAGGGGCCTGGTGGGCTGCAGTCCATGGGGTCACGAAGAGTCGGACACGACTGAGCAACTTCACTTTCACTTTCCACTTTCATGCATTGGAGAAGGAAATGGCATCCCACTCCACTACTCTCGCCTGGAAAATCCCATGGACGGAGGGGCCTGGTGGGCTGCAGTCCATGGGGTCGCTAAGAGTCGGACACGACTGAGCAACTTCACTTTCACTTTCCACTTTCATGCATTGGAGAAGGAAATGGCAACCCACTCCAGTGTTCTTGCCTGGAGAATCCCAGGGACAGGGGAGCCTGGCGGGCTGCAGTCTATGGGGTCGCATAGAGTCGGACATGACTGAAGCGACTTAGCAGCAGCAGTAGCAGCATAGCTAAAAAGAAATGAGCTGTTAAATCATGAAAAGACATGGAGAAACCTTAAATGCACATGCCAATGCACATTTTGGGAAAAGCAAAACCATGGAAACGGTAAAGACCCATGGTTGCCAGGAGAGTGGGAGGAGGTCAGCAAGCAGAACACAGGATTTTCAGGGATGTGAAAACACTTGATGTGGTAGTATGATGGTGGTGCATGTCATTATACATTTATCCAAACTCACAGAATGTGGAACACCAAGAGTGAACTGTAATATGACTATGGACTTAGAAGAATAAGGATGTGTCAGTGTAGGCTGACAGGCTGCAACAAATGCACCACACTGTCAGGGGTGTACATAGTCATGGCAGCTATGCATGTGCGAGATCCAGCGATAGATGGGAAATCATCATACCTTCCTCTTAATTTTGCTCTGAACCTAAAACTGCTCTGAAAAACAAAGTCTTAAAAAAAAAGTCAAGGAAATAGACTCTTCTCTAGAGGCTCCTAGAAGGACACAGTCCTACTTACCACCTTGATTTTAGCCCAGTGAGACCATAGAGACTTCTGACTTACAGAACAGTAAGATAATTAATTTGTGCTGTCTTAAGCCACTAGGTTTGTGGTAATTTACTACAGTAGCTATAGAAAACTAATACAAAGACCAACCAATGCAATTCACTGGACAGCAGAGATTTCCCACTATACCACCAGCTAACAACTATATGAATTTTACCAAGGGGGCCACAGAACTCTAGCATTCTGGGAATTGCAAAATAAAGTTGAAAGTATATTCCAGGGAGTCTGGTTTCAATGGGGGAAAGAAATGTTAGTGCAAAGAAAGGCCTCAAACTTAAATATGCTTGTTACCTTTCCAAGACTCAACATTTCGAGGAAGAAATCTTACCGTTCATTATCTCCAGGGATATGGTAACTGAGAACTGAAGTAATTTTGCAAACAGACTTCAGAATTATTCAGCTCTGATCAAGAGGACGGGTCCTAAGAGACAACTTCCCTGAGAAAACTGGAGAGAATCTGTAGAATGCTAAGAGCAGCAGGTTACCCCATCAGCAGCTAGGAAAGGTGGAATATAAAAACAGGATGAGAGAGACAGCCTCCGCCCAATGACAGAAAGGAGAACTTAAAATACGTAGCTGTTTGCTAAAGTTTTGAGCTATTTGCAGCCAAGGTATCAGGTAATTAACACTGACTTAAATGATACCAAATTTTAAGGTAATCACTATTTTTAAGACATTTTTCTCTTCACTCAAATCTGTGTGATGACATTTTTCAAAAAAGGTCAAGAGAAAGAAGCAGGCGAACACAGAAAATGTGAAAGTCCCACAAATGTGGTCAATCTAGCAAGTAAGAGTGACTGCTGACCAGAGTATGGCAGGACTTACAGTGAGAGAGAGCTATAGCAAGGGGGCTGACCCTCCAAAGGCCGATTTGGGGGTTCTGGTTCCAGGCACTGATAGTGACTGGGACACTGCACAATTCCCTGCCCTTTGGAGGCTGGATAAGGAATGCCCTGAAGACATTCTGCATCAGAACTGCAGTCATGGGTAAGCTCCACAGAGGCATGCTGGCTGCCACCTTTAAGCTGCACGCAGGACTGAGGAAGTTGTTTTTGTTTTTGGTTTTTTTTTTTAACTAGGGAAACTTCTACTAGAGAAGGGTCTGGAGGAAACAGCATTTCATGCCAACACTTCAAAACTCACACAGGGAGAACTGGTCATAAGACCCAGGGGCAGTACAGCCAAAGGATGCTGGTGAGAAATCCTCGGAGAAGTAATCCCAGCTGGACACATAGGAAAGGCAGAGTGTACTCCTGTAGGGATGTTCATTCAGCATGATTTTGTTCATGTCTCTGCCACAAAAACCATCTCACAATTCTTACAGCATATAGTCTATATGTATTTTAAAAAAACAAACAAACTGTAGGGATGTTCATTCAGCATGACTTTGTTCATATCTCTGCCACAAAAATAATCTCACAATTCTTATAGCATGTAGCCTGTATGTATTTTAAAAAATAAACTAGAGATTATACCTAAAGTATTATTTTACTTGGGAATTTTTATAGAGGAAATCTAGTTTAAAAAAAAAGAGAAAGTATTGTTGTACACATTTCCACTATAACATCAAAAACTATTGTTCCACTATAACATCTTTAGCCATATACACACATAAAAAAATTATGAGGCATTGTGATATTAAAAGTTTGCAGCAAATGTTAAGAATCATTCAGTTGGCATTTGTGCAATACACATGTACAAGATTAAGGGTCTAGCACATGTGAAGCAGTGTGTAAGGCTCTAAGACAATAAAGGCAAATCTCTCACCTCCTCTAATGGTTATATGCCCTACATGTCAGTTCCTCTAACCCCAGGCTGCTCATAGCAAGCAACCAAGGGAGGATGTCTTAAAGAACATGCATTGGAGGGAAGAACCCAAAAGAACAGCTGCAAAATAGAGCCTGGTGTTTATGTTCTACTATTGTGAGCACATTATCCCCAGAAATCACTCATTTCTGTGGCCTCTCAGTGCAATGGCTTAGTTAAAACCCTAAGAACTTAGATTTAACAGAGTAAGGTAGCTACCATGTGATCAGTGACGTCTCCCGATGACCAAGAGCCACAACCTGCCCCTGTAAATCCCCATGTGCTTTGATATTGGGCTTGCTTGGCTATGTCTCTCCAGGTTTATCAAAGTCTGAGAGCATCTCAGTCAGTTCAGTCGCTCAGTCATGTCCAGCTCTTTGCGACCCCATGAACTGCAGCACGCCAGGCCTCCCTGTCCATCACCAACTCCCAGAGTTCACTCAAACTCATGTCCATTGAATCAGTGATGCCATCCAGCCATCTCATCCTCTGTCATCCCCTTCTCCTCCTGTCCCCAATCCCTCCCAGCATCAGAGTCTTTTCCATCCAATGAGTCAACTCTTCGCATGAGGTGGCCAAAGTACTGGAGTTTCAGCTTTAGCATCATTCCTTCCAAAGAAATCCCAGGACTGATCTCCTTTAGAATGGACTGATTGGATGTCCTTGCAGTCCAAGGGTCTCTCAAGAGTCTTCTCCAACACCACAGTTCAAAAGCATCAATTCTTCAGTGCTCAGCTTTCTTCACAGTCCAACTCTCACAACCATACACGACCACTGGAAAAACCATAGCCTTGACTAGACGGACCTTTGTTGGCAAAGTCAGCAATGTCTAAATCCAATGCTAGAGGGGAATTTTCTACTGGCCAGTTTTCAACCATCATTTTTGTATATATAAGCTTTCATATACTGCCATTCTGAAGAACTGAGAACTCTGTAAATATCAAATAATACTTTTAAAGTAATGTGTTTTGATTCATTCAGTCAAAATATAAGGAAGTTATTTAAAAGGATTGTGTAGATTTATACTCATGGATATGACAAGATATCAAAGACATTACAAACAAAGCAGATCATGAAACACTATGTGTTACGTGAAATAAAATATAACAAACAATTTCAGTATAAATTAACATAAGAGTAGAAAAGAGTAGAAGAATACTTGTCAAGAGGCTAATAATGATATATCTCTGGGTATCTCTTATGAGATTCCATAATAAGATTATGGAAGATTTCATTTCTTATTCTTTTCTTTTAATTTACTTTAATTTTCTAAATTTCTAAGATGCCCATATATTGCTTGAAAGTAAAGAACTCTAGAGCTTTCCAGGTAGCTCAGTGGGTAAAGAATCCTCCTGCGATACAGGAGGCCTGGGTTCAATCCCTGAGTCAGGAAGACCCCCTGGAGGAGGGCATGGCAATATACTCTAGTATTCTTGCCTGGAGAATTCCATGGAGAAAGGAGCCTGGCGGGCTACAGTCCATAGCGCTGCAAAGAGTCAGACACGACTGAGGGGACTGAGCACAAAGAACTCTACACACTCCCTATTGCTGAAAGTATTTGCACTCACAAACATCTTCTCGCTCCGTTGTCAGAAAAAAAGAGCATTATCTCACAATGGGTCTTCCCAGGTGGCACTAGTGGTAGAGAAGCTGTCTGAAAATGCTGGAGACACCAGGGATATCTGGAAAATTCCATGGACAAAGGAGCCTGGTGGGCTACAGTCCATGGGGTCTCAAAAAGTCAAACGTGACTATGCACACACCCACAACACACACATCCCGCAATGAATGGTTTTTCATTCTTCTATTTTTCTTCCCTTACTTGACCACATTTTCCTGAATACAAATCTTCCTTTAGCAGGTTTACCAGCAGAAGAATTTTGCAAATGCAAAAGACCGACCCCCTGCACTGCCCATCTACACTTATACCATCTCCCAGGGCCACACCATCAATAACACTGGATTAACATCCAAACACCCAGTCTCCAGCCTAAGTGTATTGTCTCTGTGACTGCAAGAAAGTTACTTAACATCCCTGATCTTTCTTTGCCACCTGTGAGTAGCCAACACAGGATGAAAGGAAAAATTAAATCAGGCAAGTGACGCGGCAGTGCTTTTAAAATTTTAAGACACTAGAAATGCTAACTGCTATTTTCATCATCTTTGGTGTCTCCTCCAAAATATTTTCGGGTATTCCTGTCACAATATTTAATGATGAGCCTATCATGAAAAACTGTTCAAAGACTACTTAAGTAAAATGTCAGTGAGAAGACAGGTAAATAAATATAACAATCCTGTGAGCACTGCATGCAGAGCTTCTAAGTGCATTCAAAATGGAGCTGGGTAGAGCACGGCCACGCGATCAAGTAGTGATGATCAAGTGGTTGATCGATCAGCATGTTCAACAGACCCACATTCAAGACCCATCTCTGCTTCATCTGGACTGGAAGATACTGGTCAAGTAACCCCCATGATTTTACATCTTAGTTTTTCACCAGTGAGATATCAGTAACAAGCTGTAGAGGTCCTGTGATGATTAAACAGGACAAAGCACACACAGAGCTTATCTTGGTGCCTGGCTCATTGTAGGAACCCCATCTTTCTGGAGGACCTCACTTACAATAGAGGCGAGATGTGCAACAGTGATCCCAGTTCTCAGAGGAAAGGAAATGATCAGAGGAGAGTATTCCAAAAAAATTAAGTAAAATGCTAATTATTTTTCACAGTAAAGAACAGAATTTCTAATAACTTGGTACCTGCATAATAATTCATACCACTCTACTTAAAAATGTAGTCTTGCCAGAAATCATGTAAGTCTGTTAAAGCCCATACCAAAGACCAGAGCCTGACAGAGTCTCTGGATTCAACCCAACCATTACTCTTCTTAAAACGTGAACGTTGAAAAAAATTAACACTGGTTACTATGGGAACAAGGAACCCAAAGATAACATTTAGACAAAAGGGCCCTCACCTTCCTTTAACTCTCCAGCGCTCCTCTTTTCACCAGTCTTCATGCCACTTATTACTCTCTACCTTGTGTTAGAGTCATTCGTGCAGGGTCTGATCTATCCGCCTTCACAGTAAGCTCTTCGAGTGCAGAAACCCTGTCATATTCATCTTTGGATTTCTAACAAAGCCTTGCACAAGAAAGCCATAAATAAGTAGTTTGTTGAGGGGGGAAGGAAGAGCATGTACTAAAAAGCACTGCCACAATTGAAAACTATGATTAGAGTATTTAACCTTTGGGGGCAAAGTTAATCAAGCCTCCCAACCACTTGACTAGTAAGAATTATGCAATTAACCCGATTTTAGACTAGAGAATCATTTAAGAGTTCTAATCCCAGCTGCATGATGATAACATGGAATGAGAATTCAGGCAGCCTGATACTAAAACGGTGAGCAAAATTGTTTTTAACAGTGTTAGCTTTGGTATGAAATTATAACAAGCTAAGTCTATACTTCACCCATATCCATGTTCACTTTTTAATAGAAAAAATAAAATAATATTAGGAAGTCAAATTCAGTAATATTGTCATGCTAAAGGATTTCTGTAAAATAAATATCTAATTCTAGAGCTCATTTTCCCCTACAAACAGGAAAGCTACTTTGTTGGTGTAGAGTCTCTAATTGACCCATCAAGGTCGAATGGTATTGCTGATTAATAACCAGGTAAATCCATTATTAGCAAGTTAATGGGACAGATCAAAGCATCTGCATGTCACAACTGTCACAGGTGCCTTCAGTTAAACTAACTGCAATCCATGGGGCTGAGCTATCAAACCATGAACAGCTTCCAACACAAAGGAATTAACAGTTTCACTAAGCTTATCGTTTTTCCCTATCACTGAGCCTGACTCCAAAAAACATGTTTTATGTCAAATATGACTATTCTACTTTATGAAAAATATACTAATGACAAAATATTTGTGCATTGCCTAACTCAAAACAAAAATGGTAATCACCTCTACAGACAGTTATATAAATTATGAGGTAGCTCACTTGGTAATTTTCTCCAGTGATGTGTTTAACAGGATTTCCTTATCTTACAACTAATTTTATGATACTCAATTTTTTTGGCATTACCATACAGGAAATGGTAACCCACTCCGGTGCTCTTGCCTGGAAAATCCCACTGATGGAGGAGACTGCTGGGCTACAGTGCATGGGTTCACAAAGAATAAGACATGACTGGGCGGCTTTACTTACTTACTTACTTACTTACTTACTTACACACAGTGGACAAAGCAGCAGAAAAATACATACATAGAAAAAGAAAAACCTACATGTTAACTATTTCCAGCACTTAACATGGAGATCTAAGGTCTAATTCTTTCTCTCCAACCTTACATATAATGGCTCAGTTGAAAAAGCAAATTAAAGCAATACTGTATTTTTCCAAAGAAGAAATTAACTTTTGTCTTCTCAGTGTTTTGCCTATGTGCCTATGATCACTAGAAATGAGTAATGGAGAAAGAAATGTATTCCTAGTAGCTAAAATGGATTTGCCTTTAATTTAAAGAATGGGATGCTTTGAGAAGTATTTCTCAGGAAGGTGAGCTTTATCTGACATCTTGGAGGAAGGAAGCATATTCCCAGCAGGTAGGTCTATAAAATGCTACGTAAAAAAGAAAGAGTCACCTTTTTAAGAGGTAAAAAAGAACTCATATAGTATTAGTTAATACTTGATGAAATGCTCGCATGAAATGATGTCTACTCACCAGCCTGTGGAGCATGATACACACACATATCATGCCCAGGTCGTCTCAGGGGATAAGACAGGCAGGCATACTGCTTCCTGACACCCAGTAGCCATGTGCTGTCTAATGATCCATACACATATGTCTGAATCTTAAGGTCTAGATGGAAATGCCTGAAAAGGGTACAAAGCAGCACACAGATTTTCTCAAATCTGATCCACACTTGCCCAGAGCAATCTTTTAGCTTCCTCACCCAGACTGCTTTGAGAGAGAGGCAGCTTGTCAGGCTCAGAACAAAGGGCCTGTTGGCGGGAACCAACACTAGATGGCAGATTTTCTCCTTGTACTTTTGCTGTTGTTTCTTAATTTTTATAATGTTGTGTTGGTTTCTAGATGGCAGATTTTGACATGCTATGTGCATGCAACGTTGAAGGTTCTAAGAGAATTCAGACCTATAAGGGGGTGTTGGTGGTAACAGAAGAGGCCAGGAGACTCACCCTGCACACAAGAGATCACTGAGGGCAACTCTACAACCCATATATGCTCCATGATTTATACTCTAAATCTGGAGCCATCACTCTAAATCCTGCAAGGGTGTGCCTATAGAATCCTCTAGGAATGTTTTTATATGCTGTTTCCATTTCAACAGTAATTACACTCAAGTGCACACTTATATTCTAGGTGCGTGTGCGTGCTCAGTTGTTCCAGTCGTGTCCAACTCTTTGCAACCCTATAGGCTGTAGCCCACCAGCTCTTCTGTCCATGAGATTCTCCAGGCAAGAATACTGGAATGGGTGCCATGCCCCACTCCAACAGATCTTCACAACCCAAAGATCCAACCAGTGTTCCATGCGTTTCCTGCATTGCTGGCAGATTCTTTACTGCTGAGCCACCAGGGAAGGCTTCATATTCAGACATCAGGATAAGGTCTATTTCAGGAGCTAAGCTACTGATTCAGTTGAAATTCACAATCTCTACCATCAAGCGATCACTTACCTAGAGTCAGACACCCTGGAATGTGAAGTCAAGTGGGTCTTTAGGAATTATCACTATGAACAAAGCTAGTGAAGGTGGTAGAATTCCAGTTGAGCTATTTCAAATCCTAAAAGATGATGCTATGAAAGTGCCAGCAAATTTGGAAAACTCAGCAGTGGCCACAGGACTGGAAAAGGTCAGTTTTCATTCCAATCCCAAAGAAAGGCAATGCCAAAGAATGCTCAAACTACCAAACAATTGCACTCATCTCACACGCTAGTAAAGTAATGCTCAAAAGTCTCCAAGCCAGGCTTCAACAGTACATGAACTGTGAACTTCCAGATGTTCAAGCTGGATTTAGAAAATGCAGAGGAACCAGAGATCAAACTGCCAACATCCCCTGAATCATCAAAAGAGCAGTTTCAGAAAAACATTTATTTCTGCTTTATTGACTATGCCAAAGCTTTTGACTGTGTGGATCACAACAAATTGTGGAAAATTCTGAAAGAGATGGGAATACCAGACCACCTGACCTGCCTCTTGAGAAACCTGTATGCAGGTCAGGAAGCAACAGTTTGAACAGTTGGACATGGAAGAACAGACTGGTTCCAAATAGGAAAAGGAGTACATCAAGACTGTATATTGTCACCCTCCTTATTTAACTTATATACAGAGTACATCATGAGAAATTCTGGACTGGATGAAACAAAAGCTGGAACCAAGATTGCCAGGAGAAATATCAATAACCTGATATGCAGATGACACCATCCTTATGGCAGAAAGCAAAGAACTAAAGAGCCTCTTGATGAAAGTGAAAGAAGAAAGTTGGCTTAAACTCAACATTCAGAAAACTAAGATCATGGCATCTGGTCCCATCACTTCATGGCAAATAGGTGGGGAAACAGTGGAAACTGACAGACTTTATTTGGGGGGCTCCAAAATCACTGCAGATGGTGACTGCAGCCATGAAGTTAAAAGATGCTTACTCCTTGGAAAAGTTAAGACCAACCTAGACAGCATATGAAAAAGCAGAGACATTACTTTGCCAACAAAGGTCCGTCTAGTCAAAGCTATGGTTTTTCTAGTAGTCATGTATGGATGCGAGAGTTGGACCATAAAAGAAAGCTGAGAGCCAAAGAATTGATGCTTTTGAACTGTGGTGTTGGAGAAGACTCTTGAGAGGCCCTTGAACAGCAAGGGGATCCAACCAGTCCGTCCTAAATGAAATCAGTCCTGAATATTCATTGGAAGGACTGATGCTGAACCTGAAACTCCAATACTTTGGCCACCTGATGTGAAGAACTGACTCACTGGAAAAGACCCTAATGCTGGGACAGATTGAAGGCGGGAGGAGAAGGGGATGACAGAGGATGAGATGGTTGGATGGCATCACCAACTCAATGGACATAAGTTTAAGTAAACTCCGGGAGTTGGTGATGGACAGGGAGGCCTGGCATGCTGCAGTCATGGGGTAGCAAAGAATCAGACATTACTGAGCAACTGAACTGAACCCTCAAGTGATCACTGGTGCAGCCTATTCATCCTACCACATTTCCCTGGCGAATTTACTCTCCAGGTGTCCTATATGACTAGCTCCTCATCTCTCCAACCTCGAACATCTTTTCCTTCCTTTCTCTCAATGATGACATTCCTTACCTTACTGGAAGAACAGAATCAACAGAAAAAGACTTCTACAAGTCTGTACCTGAACCCACCAATCTCCTTGAACTTCTGCCTGCCCTCCCATCACTGTGGCTGCATGTCAAACAGACATCTCTCCATTCTCCTGTCTAAGGCTGACATCTACTCGGATGCCTGGTCATCATCGCTTCCCATCCATCTGCGGACATTAGGCTTACCAATGTCCCTTCTCTCATTTCATTTTCCTACTGTATTAGATCATTTCCACTAAACAAGCTTTAAAAACAACCAACCTCCCTTCATCCTTTCTTTTCATTGAGCTATCATCCCATTTCTCTGTTCCCCTGTATAGAAAATCTCTAGAAGAGTCATCCACACTCATAACTCATCTATCTTTGTTAAATCATGCTTTCTCTCGCCACTCTGTCCTGAACCCAGTATTGTAACACAGCGCAGTAAGCTCAAGCCCTTAGCACAGAAGCCATCGCTATCAACACGCCACAGCCTGTTACCAGGCAATGGGTCCAGCCCAGTCATTGGTCAGTGCCTCAGTGGGCCCCGCCCACAAGCAACCCACAGTTAAGAAAGGACAGTTAGTGAGGGGATTCAGGCAACAGTGGAGTGGTGGTCATGAGGTGGAGAGTGCGGTAAGAGGCAGATCCTGACCTTCTCCAGCTCACCCAACCTTGGGCCAGCCCGTGAGCTGGGGGCGCAGGGAACAGGCTTGGGGCTGTGTCTTATAGGGCTTTAGAATCCTCACCAAGGCCACCCACCATCTTTGGCCCAGGCCTCGAGGCAGTGGTGAACCTCTCCACCATCCTGGTTTCTGCGACCTAGTAGCAGAGGCAGGGTGCCTGGGTCGCAGCCTATGGGACCTGGTCTCTCCCTTTTGGGTGGTCTGAGGAGCCTAAGGGTCAGATGGGTTGGACGTCTGGCTCAGCGATGACAGCTGGGCAGGATGTGGGAACCTGGCCCTGAAGGAGCTGCCAACTGGGTTCTGCTGCCTCTTAGACAGGACCTTGGAGGGTGAAAGCTGTACCGTGGGATCTCGCCCTTTCTTGTCAGGACAGAGAATAACATTCATTTGCTAGAGATTTACAGGAACATTGTTACCTGATCATGACCTGACTTCAAAAACAAAGGATCTGACACCAGGAAGTCTGCAACAACTAACCATGCCCCTCCCTCACCTTTTCTCTTTTAAAGTGGCTTTGCTGAAAGCTTTCAGTAGCTTTGGGCTCTGGCCTTAAGAACCATCTTCTTCCGTGGAAGGGCCATCTCCTTCTATGGGCCTGTAATAAACCTTTCCCTGTTCCAGACTCCACTGTTTTGGTATTGTTTGGCCTTACTGTGCATCGGGCATGCAGACCTGGTGATGTTCCATAACACTATCAGGCTTTTGTCTCCAGCACGCCACTGAAATAACTTGCCAAGGTCAAGAATGTGCTGTCTTTTGCCAAATACAATAATGAATTCTCAGTTCCCGCTGTACTTGATCTACGAATAACAACTGATGCAGCTTTCCACTCCTTTCTTGAGCCGCTTCCTCTGTTTGGCTTGACAAAGTATAAGGCAAAGTGAAAGTCACTCAGCCGCTTCCGACTCTTTGAGACCCCAAGGACCATACAGTCCATGGAATTCTCCAGGCCAGAATACTGGAGTGGGTAGCGATTCCATCCTCCAGGGGATCTTCCTAACCCAGGGATCGAACCCAGGTCTCCTGCACTGTAGGTGGATTCTTTACCAGATGAGTCACCATTCTCTCCTTGACCTCACCAGCCTGTCCTCACCCATCTGCTGACTGCTCCTTATCCACGCACCACCTGAGTGTGCAAGACCAAGTATCTCTTCACCACTCTCTCCTACATAAGCTCAAGCAATTCTGTCGCTTTAAAAACTATATGCACCAAACAGTTCTCACATTTATCTTAGCGCAGAAATACATCTCCTTTGAGATCTTAGCTCATGTACCTAAATGCCTACGTGACATCATCGAATAGATCTCCACTAGACAACTCATACTGAACATGGAAAACTGAATTATTGATTCTGCCCCAAATCTGCAACCCCGTTCACAATCTCAGGAGACAACAACTCCACTCATTTGTACTTTCAGGCCCAACCCTTGAGTAATCTTTTTGTACTAGAGCACAGTGAGGACAGCCCTTAGCATTCAGGTATTGCTGCAGGCCATTCCCCTGTGCCCTTTTACCAGGTAGTGGTCCCACTCAGCCACAGGTCAGTGCTGCTATAGGCCCTTCCCACAAGAAACGGTCAATGAGTGACCACCGGTGGTCCTGCTCAGTCACTGGTAGCTGCTGCAGTGGGCCCTGCCCACAAGCAACCAGCTGTCACAAAGCCACAGTGAGTGAGGGCATTCAGCCAACAGGGGAGTGGTAGCTGTGAGATGGAGAGTGAGGTAAGACGCAGATCTCAACCTTTTCCCTGGGGCCCTCCAGCTCATTCAGCCTTGGACCAGCAGGTGAGCTGGGGAGCCCAGGGAACAGGCTGGGGCTGTGTCCTGCATAGCTCCAGAGCCCTCGTCAGGGCCACCCACTGCCTGGGTCCAGCCCCTAAGGTGAGAGCAAACCTTTCCCCCATCCCTGCCTCTGAGACCTAATGGCAGTGGCCGTCTGCAAAGGATACAGTCTGTGGGACGCTGCAGGCGGCCCGGGGAACCTGAGGACCAGCTGGGTCCTGGGCTCCTGGCTTTCCCGGCAACGACAGCTGGGCAGGTCTGCAGACCTGGACTTCAGGGAGCTGCCAGCTGAGATCAGCCTGCTCTTAGTCAGGATCTGGACCTTGAAGGGGGAAAGCTGTCCCTTTCTTGTCAGGACAGGGACTAACATTCATTTGTTACCCTACCAAACTTGACCTCAAGTACAAAGAATCTGACACCAAGAAGTTTGCAACAACTAATGACACCCCCTTCCTCATCTTTTTTATGAAAGGTCTTTGCTGAAAGCTTTCAAGAAGTTTGGGGTTTTTAAGACATGAGGCACCCATCTCCTTGCACGGTCCTGCAATAAACCTTACTCTGTTCCAAACACCAATGTTTTAGCATTGTCTGGCCTCACTGGGCACACAGACTTGCATTTTGAATAACATTCTGAGTTCTCTCTCTTCCATCCAGAAATCTCCAGATTATCAATCTGTTTATCAGTCACCACCTCCACTACTCCCCACCCTGGGCCAGGTCACATCATCAGTTTTTGCACCACAGCAATAGCCCTGACAACAGGCTCTCTGCTTCTACCCTAAGGTCTCTCTATGGGATCTCTCTATAAGGTAATCACAGTGCTTATTTTAAAATTTAACTCAGATCTTCAGCTCACAAACCTTCAATGGTTTTCCATGCCCAAACAGTGAAATCCAAAGTCTTCACTACAGGTTATATGGCCCTACATGATTCAGCCCCTTATAATCCTCTGACCTCACTCCCTACCACTCTGGCCACACTAGTTCCCTAGCTGTTTCTATAACTGCTTAAAACATGTTTCCTGCTCAGAATCTTTGCAATCAGCTTTGCTCTGCCTAAAACTCGCTTGCTCCACGCAACCTGATGGCTGATTCCTCACTTCTGTCAGAGGTCTGCTTAAATATCCCTTTACTTAGACAGCACTTTTATGGTATGTAGAATTCTGTAATGGCCTCCAACCTTCCTATCCCCTGGTGTAAGTGCCCTGTGTAATCCTCTCCTCTGAGTGTGCCTAGGAGCTTTAAATATGATGGACTCTCACTCCTGTAATTATATTTTATGGCAAAAGTGAAGGGATTTTGCAGATATAATTCAAATTCCAAATCAGTTGATTTTGACTTAATCAAAAAGAGGATTAATTCTAGAGACTTCACTGGTTGTCCAGAAGTTATGACTCAGCACTCCTAGTGCAGAGGATCTGGGTTTGACCTCATCAGAGAACTAGCTCCCGCATGCCACAGCTGAAGATCTCACAAGCTGCAACCAAGACCCAGTGCAGCCAAATAAATATTTTTTAGAACAGGAGATTATTCTAGATGAGACTGGCTAAATTAGGTGAAAAATCTTTAACTGAGCCCTTGCAGGGGAGGGGAGTTGGTCTCTGGCTGCCTCTGAAGAAAGTAGTCACGCTGTTAACTGTCTAGACTGGGGTAGCCTACAAGAACCAAGGAAGGAACCTGCAGGGAACTGAATTCTGCCCACACCCAGATGACCTTGAAAGAAGCCAGTAAGCTCCAGGTGAACAGGCCTTAACTGCAGTCTGGTGAGACATGGCACTCTCCTACAGTCTCCCAGGTAGACTATGTCTGGATTTCTGACCTACAGAAGCTGTGAGATAATAAGTTGACATTGTTTCAAGCCACCAAGTTTTTGGTAACCTGTTAATGGCAGTAGAAAACTAACATGCATTCCTTAATAGAGAATAGCACCATCAGACTTTCTGGCCTCCTGATGGCAGCTTTTCTTCAGAGAAATCGCGATATCATATCAGTAATGCTCCTGTTGGACTTGTTCCCTACCTCTAAAATGTAAGCTCCTGGAGGGCAAGAAATTTGTCTTCTGTCTCTTCCCTTGTTGCATCACGAGGCCTAGAACAGTGGCATGCACAAGGCAGGTGCTCGATAAACATCTATAGGATGAATGAGTGTCTCCGCTGTTTATGTTTACATCAGCACAGAGTGATCTCAAAACCTTAATAGCATTTAACTTTTAAGTTTCAAAGGCTATTTCTCAAATTACAGTTGACCTTCAAACAACAGGGATTTGAACTGTGCTGGTCAACTTATATGTGGATTTTTTTCCCAACATACCACAGGACCACACAGCCTATGGTTGGTTAAATCTGTGGATGTGGAACTGTGTATATAGAGGGCTAGCTATAAAGTTAAAAGTGGATTTTCTACTTTGTTGGGGGTCAGTGCCCCTAGTCCCCACACTGTTCACTACTGTATAAGGAGTGCCCTTGAAGGAATCCAACAATATATTCTGTGAGTTCTCAAATCAAAAGAAAAACACTAGTATAAACAAATATCCTGTAAACATTTAACAACAAAAAACAATGCACATGAGCAATTAGACACAAACATGTTTGCTAAAAATAAGCTATATTAAAATTCACTTCCTTTTTTTTGAAAGTATCATTGATATATCTCATTTTCAGGACACTATTAATAGATCCTTTTACATTAGCCTAGATAGCATATTCAAAAGCAGAGACATTACTTTCTGACTAAGGTCCGTCTAGTCAAGGCTATGGTTTTTCCAGTGGTCATGTATGGATGTGAGAGTTGGACTGTGAAGAAGGCTGAGTGCCGAAGAATTGATGCTTTTAAACTGTGGTGTTGGAGAAGACTCTTGAGAGTCCCTTGGACTGCAGGGAGATCAACCCTGGGATTTCTTTTGAAGGAATGATGCTAAAGCTGAAACTCCAGTACTTGGCCACCTCATGCGAAAACTTGACTCATTGGAAAAGACTCTGATGCTGGGAGGGATTGGGGGCAGGAGGAGAAGGGGACGACAGAGGATGAGATGGCATCACTGACTTGATGGACGTGTTTGGGTGAACTCCGGGAGTTGGTGATGGACAGGGAGGCCTGGCGTGCTGCGGTTCATGGGGTCACAAAGAGTCAGACATGACTGAGCGACTGAACTGACTGACTGACATTAGCCTTCTCAATAGTTAAATGTTGACTAAAAGGCAGTAGAATCAATGGGATTTGATTGAGCAACTATACCAAAAAATACTTAATTGTTGAAAGTCATTCAGAAAGCAAATAGTTTCTAAGAGATGCCAGAAAGTTCTGTCCTACTTGAACTGTTGAACACATTGATCAGTGTTTTGAATAAAGACACAAAAGATAGGGTCATCAAATTGACAAGTGATGTATATACAAACACTGTCTCTAATAAAGACAGACACATTGACAGAAGTGAAATGTACAGAAGGCAAGCAATGAGTCAAAATCAACAGGTCCATTATTATACTGACAAATGGTAAGACATACACAGTTTTAAAACACAAGTAGCAATTCAGAATTAGATTTGGTAGCACTTCAAATGGAGAGAAAATAAAAAAACAACCAAGATCAGAGATTTTTTTATCACCAAATTACACAGCTATTTTAAAAGGCAATGAAAACTTGGGCTGCTTTAGGAGAAATAAGAGTGCGAATTGCAAAAATCACATGATATAACTACTGTTCCAGTCTGCTTAGCTCCCAAGTGAAGTCCTGCATTTAAATATGAGTGCTACATACAAGGAACATGATCGAACGGAGGAGAGTTTAGAGGTCAAAGTTAAATGAATTCCTATCCTGCAGAACTTTTTAGACCCTTTAATGTTAATGTTCTTTGTGATTTCCATAAAAAGGGGTGTGTGGGGGTGTGTGTGTGATAGATGGATATGAAACATTGTTTCTTAATTTATTTGAACAGGGAACTCTTTCTTCATGGAGAATCTTATAACACTAGTGATCTCAGCCATAAACTCAGGAAAACCACCACCTAGGCCCAATGTTCAACATCACTAATTATTAGAGAAACACAAAACTACAATAAGGTATCACCTCACACCAGTGAGAACGGCCATCATCAAAAAATCTACAAACAAAAATGCTGCAGAGGGTGTGGAGAAAAGCGGACTCTTTGCACTGCTGGTGGAAATGTAAATTGATACAGCCACAATGGAGAACCGTTTGGAGATTCCTTAAAACACTAAAAACAGAACTCTTCAATGACCCACCAGTCCCACTACTGGACATGTACTTTTAGGAAACCATAATGCAGAAAGACATTCACCCCTATGTTCATTTCAGCACTGTTTACAGGAGCTAGGACATGGAAGCAACCTAAATGTCCATCAACAGATGAATGGATAAGGAAGACATGGTACATATACCCAATGGACTGTGACTCAGCCATTAAAAGGAGCAAGTTTGGGTCATTTGCAGAGACGTGGATGGACCTAGAGACTATCATATAGAGTGAAGTAAGTCAGAAAGAGGAAAAACAAATTGTGTATATTAATGCATATGTATAGAATCTAAAAAACAGTATGAAAGTGAAAGTGAAGTCGCTCAGTGGTGTCCGACTCTTCACGACCCCATGGACTGTAGCCTACGAGGCTCCTCCGTCCATGGGATTTTCCAGACAAGAATACTGGAGTGGGTTGCCATTTCCTTCTCCAGGAGATCTTCCCGACCCAGGGATTGAACCCGGGTCTCCTGCATTGTAGGCAGACGCTTTACCCTCTGAGCCACCAGATGAACCTATGTGCAAAACAGAAGCGTAGACACAGACGTAGAGAACTAACAAATGGACACCAAAAGGAGAAGGGGCAGGGTAAGATGAACTGAGAGATCGGGACTGACATGTACACACTACTATGCATGGAGCAGGTAACTAGTGAGACCCTGCTGTACGGTGCAGAGAACTCTACTCAGTGATCTGTGGTGATCTAGACAGGAGAGAAATCCAGAAGGGAGGGGACATGCGTATACAAATGGCTGACTCACGCTGCTGTACAGCAGAAACTAGCACAGTGTTGTGATGCAACCATACTCCAATTAAAGAAGTGTAGACTAGATGTAGACTAAGTGTCAGTAAGGGCAATAAACAAGGAGGAGTAGAAGGGGGATACAGAACTGTATCATGAGAAGCGAGGCCAAAACTATTTTGCCGAGGGAGGGTGAAGAGTAAGCCAGGCCACCAACAAACACTTCTCAGAAAAATGAGGGAATGCAGTTGCTCTATACTGTCCTGGTACCTACAGCAATACTGTATTTGCAAGTAAGGCTCAAAATATGCATTTTAACACTCTCTTCAGGAGACTTTTATCCAGAGAGCCTGATAGTTGCTCTAAGGGTCAGAAATAGAGCCCCAAACAGGAAGGTCAGCTAAATCTTCAGGAAGACCACTGCAATTAAAGCTTTTTAGTATCACAGGGATGATGGTGGAAACAAGAGTGAGCTGAAGTATGTACAGGGGCTGGTTAACACCCAGCAGGGACATCAAAGAAAAAACACCTGCATTCGTCAAGCAGGAGGTCAGATGACTTCCAACACTGCACTTCCAACACCACACGCTCAGGGGGCTAGTCTGAAACCTCCACAGTCTCACTCACCCTTATGTCTCAAAGACAAACACGGAGCCCAGCACAGAATGGCTCTCAGAAATACCGGTGCAATGTGTGAATAAATGAAGTGAAAAATAAAAGCATCTGGCTCCAAAGTCAAATGAAAAGAGAATGGCTATTTCATTTTTTGGAGACTGCTAAATACACCAATTGTGAATTACAATCAAGGTTACTCACAAATACAAGGAAATAGTCTTGTAATAATTTCACATCTTCACTTGGAAATCAACTCTGAATTAAATCACACCAAGGGTGGCTGTGAGGTTCCCACGGTCAATACATGAAAATGCACTGCAGATTGTAAACGACTCTCAGAAGGACCAGGTGATTGTGGTAATAATAATCCAGCCTGACAGATTAGGATAATTCAGAGGGCTGGAAACTAACCTTGAAAATGAAACCACCTTTTATAGCCACAGGCCTGAAAAAGGTCCATTAGCCATGTGTTCTATTTGTTTAATTGTCAAAGGAGGGCATATTTTAAAACACCTTCAAAAATGTGATGGTGTTCTAATTGACCTGGTAAGTTAAGCTATTTATAGTTAAGTCTAAGCAAATTTCTTTAGTCATGAGACACCAAATTCTCAACAAAGAATATACATTATATCGACCCTATATTTAGAAATTCTCAAAATAGAAAGCTTTCTTTCACTAGATACAAAGACTAGACTGTCAGATACCATATTTGTATCCATTTCCTAGAAGACTCAGGGTTCTTTCAAAATATATCTATCATTTCTCCACAGTGGCTGATCAAACCTGTCACTGAAGAATGTTCTGAACAGGCAACTTGTAGTACAAGCACGGTTTATTTCTGTCAGAGGCTGACTGCTGAAGTGTGAAAGAAACTCATTAAAAATCTCTTACTGTGAACTTATATTGTTAAAAAGAAAAAAAAAAAAGAAAGAAAAGGGGAAAAGAGAAAAAAAACCTCAAGAAAGAAAAAGGAAGGAAAAAAAAATACTTAATGAAGGGTACACTGAGCCTGCAGATACACTCATATGGTGCTTTTCTTTCTTATTCTTCTTGAGGAAACAATTGCAAGAGAGCAATTAGTCCTGGGAATACAGCCCACACTGACTATCCCAGGAAATCAAATAAGATCATTTTATTTTATGCTAATATTATGAAAAGCTAAGAAAGTAGATTAGAATATTGTACTCTAGTAAAAATGATGCAAAATAAACAACATTGTTTACCTTAATCTTAAAACGAGGTTTACAGCACAAGAAGCTTCTCTGTAGTCTTCACTAGCGTTGGGTAAACCCTTTAAAAACAAAACAGCCAACGGTTATAAACTCAGGAAACAAATGCATAAAATCATGATAACCCTTGATTCATAAGAGTCCTTTCTTCCTGGAAATTTCAATACTAGGCCTTTTATTACAGGCCTATTATTTGGGCACATAACACCTCTGTGTGAAGGCTGGAATGATGTTTATCTCCCATCACAACTGTGGATCTGAATGTTTCATATAGAAAGCCTCGGTAGGATGGGCCCTGTGAACAACTGGTATACCTTGCAGTAAGTCCAAAGAAGAACGATCAGCCATTTAAAGGGGCACCTTGCAACCTGAGCCATGGACTGCATCTACTGGGCCTTGGAGGTGCACAAAGGTTGGGCCCTTTAAACTTCAAAGATGCAGAGGAAGAAGGAACCTAGCAGATGAGGCCACAGTTTACCTTCTCACCTAGAGCCTGTTTCCTTGAACACAGATCATCAGTCATGAATGCCTCTACTGAACAGGCCCTTCCTACTTTGTGAATCCCTGGACATGAGCCCTTCCTGTCACAGTAGAAAAAATAAGGAATTTTTGGTCAAGACTTGGCTCTGCCACTGACCAGCTTTGCAACTGTGGGCAAGTCATTCTGTGAATGTATTTTCTCATTTACTAAATGGGGATAATATTTGCCTTGAAAGTTTCCTGGGAGAACAAATACTATATATGAAAAGGAGTCCAACTATACCATGTTATACAACACTAGGTATCCTGATCCCTTTTTCCATTTCCTTTGTTCTTTGCCTTCTGACCCTTTATTATTCCTACGTCTCCTTCTATCATTCAGCCAATCCCTGTAATTTATATCAAGGTGCTACACTAAGTTGCCTGCAGAGTCGCTTCAGTCGTGTCTGACTCTGTGTGACCCCATGGATGTAGCCCCGCCAGGCTCCTCTGTCCATGGGATTCTCCAGGCAAGAACACTGGAGTGGGCTGTCACTCTCCAGGGGAATCTCCCTGACCCCTGACGTGATCGAATCCACATCTCTTACGTCTCCTGAAATGGCAGGCGAGGTCTTTACTCACAACTAGCGCCACCTAGGAAGCTAAGTTGCTTAACACAAAGTAAAGACATAAACTTAACCCTGATTCCACCTCTAAGCTGTTGTGCAACCATGGATGAGCCACTTGGCCTCTGCAAATCTTTGCTTCCTCATCTGTAAAACAAGGGTCAAAGACTAGATGTCTGACCTGCAACCACGAAAGCCCATCACTCCCTCTCCTACCCATACAGCTATTTCATAACATACAGATCAGGTGGAATAGAAATAAACTTAAATGGAATATGCAGATTTAAGGGGGAAATTTGATCACCAGGCTGGTAATACTTGATAGTATAACCACGCTGGGCTTCCCTTGTAGCTCATCACGTAAAGAATCCACCTGCAATGTAGGAGACCCTGGTTCCATTCCAGGTTAGGAAGATCCCCTGGAGAAGGGATAAACTACCCACTCCAGTATTCTTGGACTTCCCTGGCAGCTCCTGACTGCATTGCAAGAGGCCTGGGTTTGATCCCTGGATTGGGAAGATCCCCTGGAGGAAAGCATGGCAACCCACTCCAGTATTCTTGCCTGGAAAATCCCATGGATAGAAGAGCCTGGCAGGCTACAGTCAATGGGGTTGCAAAGAGTCAGACATGACTGAGCAACTAAGCATAGCACATAACCTCTTTGAGAGCCAAAGGGCTTACTATTAACTACATGCAAAATCAAAACAGGGGGCCTACACTCTGAGTTTGCATCCACAGTCCCTACCCTGGATAGCTCAGCATCCTTCATCAGGACCCAACACAACTCATGGCACACGAGTTCTGTCACATAACTTTTAATACAAATTCATTTCACAGTCACTGAACTATTATTTTTACAAGGAAAGTTGTAGAGATAAACTGGCTCATGAAATTCAAGGATAAAAGAATTACAAAAAAGTCATAGAAATCCAACCGGGAGCAAAAAAAGAAAAGTATCAATTAACTATAATGTTTTGTGACTGGAACCTAGTAGAATGGTGAGTCATTTTCTGTCCTTTTCCCATTTCACACAGTACCAGCAATTTTGGAAGCAGTCTGGTAATCAGTTCTTGCCTTTGAACCTATCATTTAAAGGTTGGAGGCCCTGAGAAGCATGGTCATTAGTGACAGTCCTCTATTTTTCCATACCCATTAAAAAAGAGAGTTTACAAGCCCCTGCTCTAGAAGCACTACCCTGATACCATCTATCTTTCTAAAATGCCAGGATTTTTTTAAAAAATCTGTCTTCAAAGCATCTCAAATGTAAATGACAGGCAGAGAAACGTACCTGTGAGTCCTGCACAGAAAGGGACTGTATCTGCTCGGGGATGCTGCTGGCGTTCACCACCATCTGTTAAGAGACCCACCGTTACAGCACATTAGGACGCTGAGATGGGACATTAAGGTCAGTCTGGTGACATAAGTCTCAGTTATCAGAGACGAAAATCTTAAATAATTTAAGGAATTTTAAAGCACCATTTCCCGGAGTGTGGTCCTTTGACAACCTTCATCGGGATCACCAAGGACACAACTTAAAGATTCCTGGGTACCAGCTGGCCTATGATTCAGAATTTCATTGAGACAGGAGAGAATCTGTATCTTTACTAAAGTGCCCAGGTGACCCTTATGCTTTTAGAGAACCACTGAGCTTAAGTAAAAAGGCATGGACAATTTGGTATTTTAAACTTGATAACAGAAAGATGCTCAAGGACCATTTTTCTTTCTCATTGCACAACTTCATCTCAAGATGAGAGCCCCTTAATGAAAGGATGTTAGGATTTGCACAACTTGCCCCTTTTAATCATTACTTTGAACAATTTATTTACAGCACTAGATTTCAAAAACTATCTTCCCCAGAAGAGAACCTAAAGTGAGAGATTATATTTTTTCCCTCTAAGCTAGAAACCTGACCCCAATGTGATACCCCAAATATTTCTGCCTCAAGGCCCACTTTTGTGAACTCTGCCCTAGAACACAACTTGAAAGACAAACTGCAAGAGACACAGCATCAATGAAGAATGAAAAATACATATTATTCCCTAAACTCACCATCAATTCTAAAATTATCAGAAGTCATCAGAAATTCTTTGTGCCCGAGTTTTCTAAAATTTGAACATAAAATTTTTGTCTGCTTCTGCAAAGATAACTGCATGTATGTTTCCACAAAAAATAACTGAAGACAATGGCACCCCACTCCGGTACTCTTGCCTGGAAAATCCCACGGATGGAGGAGCCTGGTAGGCTGCAGTCCATGGGGTTGCTGAGGGTTGGACACGACTGAGTGACTTCACTTTCACTTTTCACTTTCATGCATTGGAGAAGGAAATGGCAGCCCACTCCAGTGTTCTTGCCTGGAGAATCCCTAGGACGAGGAGCCTGGTGGGCTGCTGTCTAAGGGGTCGCACAGAGTCGGACACGACTGAAGCGACTTAGCAGGTAGCAGCAATGAAGAAATAGGTGGAAGTGCAACTGCATCTGCAATTTACTTTGAATTGCGTCCCAAATCAAAGATGGACCAACAGATGAATAGACAACTGTAAGATGAAGCAAGTATAGTAATGGCAGAATTGAGGTAATTGCTGGGTAGATGTTCACTATAAAATGCTTTTAATGTTGTCATATTTTGGAAATTTTTCACAGAAAAATGTTGGGGTGAAATGATTATATTAGAAGAACAAATAACCTATATTTACTAACCAGCCAGAGGACCTTCCCCCACCCCAAATGATTTCTTGTAAAGAAATTTCCAGACTGATTCCACAATCTTCTTTATCTTTAAATTAAAAAAATATATATATTTATTGAAGCAGAGTTGATTTACAATGTTGTGTTGCTTTCTGGTATACAGCCAAGTGATTCAGTTATACATATATATTCTTTTTCATATTCTTCTCCATTATGGTTTATTACAGGATACTGAATACAGTTCCCTGTGCTAAACAGTAGGATCTTGTTCATCTATTGTATACTAGTGTGTATCTGCTAATCCCAAATTCCTAATTTAACATCCCCCCCCAATTTTAGTAATTATAAATTTGTTTTCTATGTCTGTGAGTCTGTATCTGTTTTGTAAATAAGTTCTTCTTCTTTTTTTTAATGTTTTGGTTTTTGGCCCCAAGGCATGTGGGATCTTAGCTTCTTGACCGAGGATTGAACACTCACCCCCTGCATTGGAAGGCAAAGTCTTAACCACTGGACTCCCAGGGAAGCCCAGTAAAAAGGTTCATTCTTAGTTAAGGTTTGAGATACAACCAAAAGCCACATGAGCACCTACAGAATATTCTACCTTTAGTCAAAGAAGGTTTGTAATCTGGAAAATTCTTAATGGCATTTACTACAGGTGACAACTTCTCTTGTCCCTGGGGAGGTCCATCTCCTGCCTTGACCCTTACTCCTGGACCATCAGGAGCACAGAGAACTACTTAGCTGGGGGCTGGAACCCCATGCATACCACATAGCCTCACTGTGTAGGTATAACCCTGCACGAGAAAAAAACCAGTCTCCAGCCCCCACTGGTATACGAAGTGTGCAGAGACGTATAGGAGAGGTGGAGACAGGGTGTCCCTGCACAAAATCTCTTCCTTGACAACCGACCAGCTCTAGTCTGCTATAGCTCACCACCACAGATCCCATTCTATTAGTTTACGGCATGACTTCTGGGTATACATTTTCAAATGTCAAAACTTCCAAGAAAGCTAACACATTAAGCAGCTGTCATTCATTAACAGTAAAATATATATTTGTCTATTGTGCTTTTTCTTTTTTGCTTTTAAACAGTTTGCTATTAAGATGGACACTTGAGAAAATGAGTGTTTTTACAGGAAGAGGAAAGAAAAATAATAGATTAATACTGGACACAGCCCTGGAGCCAAGCCTCTGGGACTGAATGAAAGAGGAAAAGATCTTGGAATGGAGAGAAAAAAGTGACAACATCCATTTTTCTCATTTTTCATAACGCTCTGTCTAATCTTCTCATTTTCTGTATAGCTAAATGCAATGTGTTATCCTGGATTGAATCCTGAGACAGAAAAGGGATGTCTGTGGATAAACCAGTGAAATTCAAATAAAATCTGAGATTAAGCAGACGATAACGCAGCACTGACATGACTCAGCGACTAGACGACGACAAACGAAAGATCACTGATGATTTTTAGTTGTGACAAGCATACCGAGGCTACAAAAGAAATTAACAGTGAAAGAGCACAGAGGAGGGATGGAGGAGAACTCCAAACTACCTCTGCAAATTTTCTGTAAACCTAAAATCACTCCAAAGCAAAAGGTTTCTTTCCAGAAATACAGAAGACTAATTTTAGCCACAACTAGTTAGAAAGCCAGTCGCCTGCAAAAAGAACACCTTTTAGGAAGTGATGTCATAAAAACATCAAGTTAAAGCCAGCTGTGATGACTACGGCTTGGTACAATCAATTTGGAGGGAGAAATCAAACCTTGGCCTCCAACGACAAATGGATATAAGACAAACGACATGAGAGCTGACAGGCTTTTGGAAAATGCAATGTCATCAGAAGTAATTTTAAAAAGCTAAAGGCAGTTTTAACAATCATCCAGCGATGCAATGAATTTAGCTTTTACATGGTGTCTAAGCTGTGGTGCAATTCACTTACCCTAAATCCACACCAAATGTATTTTCTTTTCAGAACAAAATATCAGAGTTTGGAAACAATGAACCTAGCCCAGACTCTCTGACAAAATTCTTCAATGTACCTGCTATGGGCCCTACAGAGCTTCTGTCATCAAATCTGCCCACTTGGCATCATTGCTTTCAATTATTAAGGAACAAGGACAACTTTCCCAAAGGGATTTCTGAAGTGTCACAGTTGTTTGGGAGGAGGGAGGCTTGTTTGAGACTTCTAGTAATTAGGCAGATATTGAAAACAAATCTTCAGGGACGTGGAACATACAACCTTCCTGGATTCCAGTCTGGACTTCTGAATTCAGAGCAGCTGGTGTGTTTTTCCTAGTCAATGGTCCTTGATCCTAGTTAGCCACATGTCAGAATCATGTGAGCAGCTTTTTATAAATCAGAATTGCCCCAGACATCACTCCAAACCAGCAAATCGTAATTTGATTTGCTGGGTCTAGGGAGCTGCATTTTTAAAGCTCTCAGTTTTTCTGATATGGAACCAGGATTGCAAATCATGTTTTCATGTCACCTAACATATGAATTATTTATTTACTACAAATTAATAATTAATAGTAGGTGGCTAAAACTTTGCAAGGCTATTCCTAAAAAACCAAGTTAGGGACACACTAGGACCAATTTCTCACTGAGTTTGGCTATGAATCTCAATAGATAAGTGTTGTAACTCTGCAGCTTGACAGTTTACACCAGAATGTCTCATCTCCAAATACAGCCCAGTACCTGGCACATCTACCCAATGTCCCTCTGACAAATACCCGCCCCCTGGCCTTCTCGATTTTCTCCAACTAATGCTATTAATACAAAAACTGGACATTCTGTCCTATGCTTCCCGGGAAGCCAAAGAGTCCCTCACAAAACCAGCATTTCTAAAACACCCTTCATCTACTAGAGCATCTCAATCTAAATAGGAACTACTAAGGTTACTTTTTCTAAACTTCAGCTGGATTATAAAACATCTTCTGTCTCTTCCTCCTTTTCTCATCTATTCATAAATATGATAGAAGTATTCAGACATTTGTTTAATGTCTGATTTTCAGTACATGGGTATCTATGTCACCAGCAAAAATGTACAACACACTTACTAGATGCTAAGGGAAGACAAATGTGAATAAAATACCATCCCAGTCACCCAGTGACTTACAGTCAAGTAAACAACTCAACTGCAATTTAAATGATGAGTATTACTGAAAAGCTTATTAACATGTAAATGCAGTGGCATTTCAATGTACCATTTAGTACAGACTAAGCATTTTCTCTCTAAAAGATGTTTAAAGGTAAATGGTACACAGTCTGAGACTGTATATAGCTTTTTTTTTCCCCAGTTTTATTGAGGTATAGATGACAAGATATTTAGCATGACACAGCTTTTGATAATAGCAGCTATAAAAATCCAAAGTCAGCAGATTCTATCACAATTCTATGTCCTTATGCTTTATTTATATGTGCACCCCTCAAAATGCATATACAAAAATGTTAATGGAATATAGTCTATAATAGCAACCTCAATGTTCTCACCAAGAAAGAAATGGTTAAATAAACCACTGTGATATGGAATACCCCGCAGCAGTTAAAAATAAAAAGGCAATTCTATAGCAAGTATTGTGGAAAGATTTCCAAGATATAAGGCAAGATGCAAAATTTTATAGTTTTTATGATCTTAATGTTTTTTAAGTGATATGCTAGATTTCTTTACGTACACATTTGTATGTGAACAAATAAGAAAAGGTCTGGAAGAAAACAGTGCAAATTGATAACCTCTGGAAAGACAGGACAGTCACAGGGGTCTGAGGGGCAGCAAGATAAAATGGTCCTTTAGAGTTATTTCTCTTTAATTCTCCCATACCTTTTACAAGTCTTTACGTCCCTCTCAATAAGGCCTACCCAGACCCACACATTTAAAATTATAAACTCCGACCATACGATACCTCACCCTCTACGCTATTCGATTTTTTCCCCATTACTCCTATTCCATTGTAACAAACCACATAACCGACTTATGACCACTCCTGGATATCATTTATCTACTCCCACCGGAATGGAGGCTTCACAAGAGCTCTGATTTCCTCACTGACGTATCCCCAGTGCCCACTAAAACAGTGCACATCATATGCTCATTACACATATTTACATATATTATTTCTATTATATAATTTACTTAAATTTGTTGAATATATTCAACAATTTTCATTTCCTTTATATCAGATTAAAAAATAGCTTTTGCTTCGCATCCAAAAAGCAATTGGGTGTGACTGGCCAATCACGGGGCTACTTTAATTAAAAGCTGAAAGGACACAGGAACCATCACTGGGGAGAATGAACACAGCACATGATACTGAAATGTCAGCCCTGCCAAAAGCAAATGAACCACCAAACAGAAACAAACAAAAATGGTGGAAGTTGCGTAACAGCAGGTGGAGCTGGTGATGTCTGAAGTTTGGTAGGAGTCATCCAAACTAACGTATACTTTCACAGAAATAAGCCTATCTATATACTTCCTTAATTATGCCCAAGTTGCCAGTATGGGCACAGGTGCCACTGGGAAATCAAAGGAGTCTAGATAGAGTGAAGTGCCCAAGACTTCAAATCCCACTCAAGAAGGTTGACAAGGATGCTTAACAGCAAGCTGACAGCGTGCCATACACCGCTCTCTTTCCTGGCTATGAAAACAGTGCACTTGCCAGAAAGATCCTGCTAGTATTCAAACAACAGATCAGTTTTCAGAGCAGTTTCAACAAGCGCATAGTAAGACACCCTCAAAGTAAACTTAACAAATCCTCATGAAGAAAGGAATGCTACATTTCTAGGTAGTCTATCTAGGTAGATCTCTAGATAGCACCCATCTGTCTGTACTAGAAAGGCATGGCCACAGTGGATACCACCCAAAGAAGATCTGCAGTGAGCCAAGAACGAATGATAAAGTTTGAGTCAAGAATGCTATCGAATCAAGTTACTGGGCTCTATTTCTAGGGAGAACTGACACCTCTTGTTTAGAGACACTCTTAGATGAAAAACCCTGATCGGCACTTCACTCTAGATAAAACAGAAAAGTGGGCAAGAAGAAGGCAAAGTTCATGACAACAGATTAAGGTCATTCCAAAACCATGGCCGCATACATGTGTGGTCCCTGTGTCCTTCTGTGGGACTCACCACCATCCATGCAACTTCCTTGATCAAAGCTTGCATTCTATGTATAAAACAGGGTAATTCATATGATAAGGAAAGGGGGGAACAGGATCTGAAGGAGAGCTACCAACAGGAGGCAGGCCCGTCAACGAGACGTGAGAAGGAAAGAGAATAGAGGGAGGGGAAGATGACAGGGGGAGAATGGCTTGTGACTCTGATGTTCTCCTCTTAGATGACCCATCTGGTTATTTCCACTTAAAGCACAATGACAAGATTTACTCCTTTAATTAAAAGGAAATGTCTGCTAGATTTAAAGAGTTGGGATGGATATCATGTGTAACCCAAAGTCTTCAGTTTTCTTACTGAGAATATATTAATTACTAGCTTTGTAAATATTTGGAGCTATTTAAATGTGCTCAAACTTCCTCTAAGAGAATTAGCAAGTTCTTTGAACTACAGTCATCATTAGTCATTAGGATAATTAACCAGTGGAGGAAGTAATCAAAAGATAACCAGTTCTCAAAGGGAAGAGGATAAAAGAGTGTGTATTGCTTACTAAGTTGCCCAGAAGATTTAAAAATCAAGACCAACAAATTCAACCTAGAGTTTCTAACCATCTGAATATTTTGCTTTATGGTAAACCAAAAATCAAGGAGAAATTTTCCTATATGCCTACTCTGTTTTCTAAGTGACATAAGAATTTAAGATTAAGTGAGCAACTAATTTGTGCTAAGAACTCCTCCACTGAGTGCTTTATTACATGATTTTATCAGTCTCACAGCAATTCTATAAGTACTGTTTGACAAAGGAAGAAGCTGAGGTTCAGAGAGTAAAGCAATCTACCCCAATATACACAGTTCCAAAGTTTTGGATTGGCCAAACTATTCTTTTGGATTTTTCCATAAGATGTTATGGAAAAACCTGAATGAAGTTTTGGCCAACCCAATAAGTCAGAAGGCATGAAGATCTGCCAAGTTTACATGCCTCTTTTTCTTCCTACACCACAAAAACAAAATTCTGAAGGTTCTTCCCCAAACAGCTCAGACTCTAATACTGTCAGGCAGAGGTGAAGGGGAGAGAGGAGGCAAAGAACTAAATAAGGAAACACACTCACCTCTGGATTTTCTTCTTTTACTCTTCGTGACTGTAAAACAAATACATATTCATTAACACACGCCTCAAAAAACCACAGAAATAAAGTTGACCCAAGTCAGCTAACCATCATCAAGGTGATCTACCTTTTCTTGAGAAAAGGCTGCTTTCCCTTCTTCACTTTTCTCATCCATCTCGTCGTCACTCCACTCCCAGTCACCGTCTTCGGTTTTATGAAGGTGACCGCTTGACCCTGGAACTCGTCTCACCTGGATCAAAAGAAATCCACTCAAAGCTTCACCAGTCGAAAGTGAACAGTGCTTGCAAGTGCATACAGCTACCCTGAAAATAACCTGAGTGATTATGAATTCAGGGGTAACTAGCAAGGATTGCCCCAAAAGCCACCCACAGCCACCCACACGCATCCTCTATCCAAAGATACTGTTTCTTGAAATAAGTTACAGATAATGTTTCTTGAAATGAGTTACTAAACGTGTGTAGAACAAAATATTTTGGAAGAGTACCACACAGGTCAGCCATGAAGGATCAAACCCTTTTTTCACTCTGGCTTCAGTTCATATTTTATGAATCACTACACAGGAAAGGCCACAAGGGAGGTTTCAAAATTGCTTAAGGAAATGCATGCGTGTAAGCAACAGACTGTTGATTAAGAGAAGGTGAGGGACCTGGGCAGCTGCTAGCCTCCTGCCTCCACAGCCTACATCACAAAAGCAAGTACCCCTCTATTGCCACCTTGCTCTTTTTCAGCATCTGACATCATGCCTGTTTTCCCAGGATTCTGCTCAACCCACTTGAGCAAAACAAAACAGTATTATTCTTAACACACCTTACAGCCCTTTTGAGGCCTGTGAGAGTGCTAGGAACACAGCAAGATAATCAGCAACTAAGTCAGATGATTTTAATAGATAACAATCTATTATATCTATAAAAACTAGACAGCAATTAGCTCAAAAAATATAGATGTGGCCCATGCGGGTATGCTTTCCTCGTGTCTCTGTGTTTGAAAAGGCAAAACTTTTCAAATGAGAGGATGACTGAGAATAATGAGCCTCTGACCAAAGTAATTTGCTTTAAAAAAAAACAGACTCAGATGTGTTTAAACTAAGCAATGTAGCAAGTGAACATAACAACCTGTGGTCCATCAGTTCAGAGAAGCCACAAGTGAAAAAAAAAAAAAAAAACTTTGGAGACTGTCTAGTCAAACCCCTTCATTTCACAGATGGGAGAACAAAGGCCCAGAAGTGACCCAAGATCACACAGGTATAAGGACAAAATGAAAAGGCCCATTCAAATCCAAGTCTTTCTATGCCATTGAATAGTAACTGTGAAAAAGCAGCCGTCTAAAAATGTCCTTGGAAGACTTTGAAAGAGTATGACGTGAGGAAAGACTGTTTTCCATACTAGAAACTATTCACTTATAGTTCATGAGTCCCACGGGAAATAGCACAGACTTCAGATGTAAAGCAAGCATTTACACGCATTGGATCAACGTGAAGTCATAAACAACACAGACTTGGGGTTGGGTTCGATTTGAAGGCATTACCAGGTGGATCCTGTACAAACAAGCCTGATCACTTTGTCTTGAGCTAAAACATGGAAACGAAAAACTACCAAAAGGTTCTTACTCATAATCACAAACGGTTATGCTCAATTTTTTTTTAAAGTTTTATCCACTTCAAAAAATTTTTTTCTAACTAATTCACCTTCAAAACACTTAGCACTTAGTAAAACTCCTTCTGTGCTTGGCATATATATTTTTCCACTTGCGTTCTGAGTCACTGGAAAGACCTATTTAATGATAGTGATTTTAATGATGCTCATAGATGTTGGCAACGTACTGCAGAAAAGATGCTGAAATGCACTTCAGGGTTTTTCAAACAGATTGCTCATTTTAAAGCTATATCAAAGAAAGGGATAACAAGAAAATTTTCTGTTGACGTATACAGTAAAATTAATTGTTTTCTTAGCAACGCTAATCATGATGAGAGCAACAGAGGAAAATCTGTTAATGACTACATTAAAAGAAAGCATTTAAAGCCACATCTACTACAAAACCTACCGTTAACTAAGAAGTGAGAAGACAAGTAAAACTGTGGATCATAAACAGAAAAATACTCTACCTTCATTCAGACTGTAAAACCCAAGCACGGTTGACAATTACTAACATTCATGTGCTCGTTTAAAAGAGCATACCACGGAAATCTCTCGGAAAGCGAGACAGTGCAGCTTCCTACCCTGAAATTCAGTGGATGTTCTTTTCCCTCTCATTCTACATTTAGAAAATCTGTCCGTTTTGTTTCTGCAAGAGGCATCCAACTACAGACAGTAAAATGGCCAGCTTCTATTTCATTTTAGAACCCTGTCTCCCTCCTCTTGGTTTTATTTGCTGGAAGAGAGAAAGATAAAGCAAAATGTCTAGGATTATAGCCTCGGATATTGAAAGAAATGGTGGCGTTGGCCTTTAAGCAATAAACAGTGATTAAACAAATGGAATGTAGAAATTAGGACAGAGAACAATTAAAAAATCTACGTAGCATAAAATGTTCATATAAGTGTAGCAAGAATAAGAATGCAAATGTATTCCTTAAGGATGTTATCTTGGTTTACTGGAAAGGAAAAAACTCAGCATAATTTGAAACCCAGGTTTCATGGTGTAGTTATATGACACTGACCTCTAAGGAAGAGACCAGAAAGCAATTTTACAAAGTTACATCCTTGTAGGGAGTTTGTAAGGATGACAGGGAAGTTGGAGGTCTTAGAGGTCTTAGAGCTAAGGCAACTAAGTTTCACATGGTTTAAACAAATAGTTTTTTTTTTTTTTAATTTATTACAGAACGGAAGAATAATCTACAAAACAGATGCTTCAAAAAATAAAATGTGTAAAAGCTTCTATCTTGCCCCATTCCTTACAATGGTGAAAACGGAGGTTACTCACCTCTAGAACAATGCTTGCATGCCAGTTACATCATTCTTATTCTATTAAACGGCCCACTCACTTAGTAAAGCCAAGAGGTGACTGAATGAAATTTTTCCTCTGTCAGAGGTTTAAAAAATAACCCAATGATTTTCAGAGATATGAGCTCAATTTAAGTCATAGCTAGAGGTATTCATAAGCTCACAAATCCTCAGGTCAGAGCTGGCAACGGCGAGGTTAGACAAGCCTTTACATGCAATAACATTCATTCCCCAAACTGGGAATAAAATACAATCGAGCAGTTCTATTTATACCAAACCTCTGGGAAGGAAAGTGATATTATTTTCTCTTTCTCAAAACAGTATTTTTATGAAAATCCATTAAAGAAATGAAGTTATAATCCCCCCCCCACCCCCGCCGCAAAAAAAAAAAAGTCAGGCTCCACCAGACGGAGGGAACAAGAGTGTGGTTCCCAGGCCAGTTCTTGTGGCCATGGGGTCGGGTGTCAGAAGCAGAGCTAGGACAGATTGGCTAGGGAGACGGAATGGCAGCAACAAGGGAAACAGTCCTGGGAGCCGCCTGACTCATCTTGCCAGGCTTGCCGCTCAGAACAGGAGCTTTCTATAAATACCAGGACCCAGGACCTCCATACAGTATCTCAGGTCGCCACCTGGTCCCAGACATAAAAACAGGAGGCAGCATGCGTACAGGAGCATACAGGAAAGCCAGCGGAAGCACTTTCTGCACAAGGTGTTAAATGTTAGAAATGGAGGTATGTTTCTCTAACAAACTCCTGAATAAGGGATGAACGTGACCCAAAGAAACACAGTTTTTTCAAGTTTGTCTTAGTTCTGCATGCTCTTTCTTCCAAGACACTGGCCAGCTGCTTACGGTGCCACGGCAACTCATCCAGGAGTGGGATTTGGGGATCTCCTTGGAATGATTTTCCTGCCCCTGGAAATTGTGTATTCCACTTCCCCTTTACTGGCTGGACAAACTGCCTGCCCCACTGCAGCCTGAACCCAAGAACTCATCTCACATCCACACACTGAGAACACTCTGGGCATGGCAGAAAGCAACACTCAGTAACTTTTCTCTGACCAGGCATTTTACTAACCAGACATAGAAAACATGCTTCTAAATCAACTTACTTATAATGTCCCTGAGGCAAGGCCAAGCAAACAAAAAAGCCTTCCAAATCATCAAAAATTAAACTCACCAAGTTTTCAGTAGTAAATAGTTTACTGTCCCCACAGCTTATACTCCGACATTTCCCCTGTGCCCACCAGCTCTCCAGCACCTCCATCCCACGCCTACTGCCTGGCCTCCCTGTGCTCTCCGCCTCTCCCATCAGTCCGTCCTGGCTTCTCCCCTATCACAGAAAGCCTGGAGGCCACAGCTGACGCTCTTGATGCTGCATGTATCAGCCCCCCATGTCCCCGTGCCCGCTCCCGGCCAACCCACACCTGGAGGAAAGCTGTGGGTTCAGCCCGAGCCAAGGGCTGAAGGAGCGGAGGCACTCTGCCTGGAGCCATCACAGGTGATCAGTGGCACTCCTAGCTGACACAGCAGTCCAGCTGCAACCTTGCCCCTCGTCCCGATGAGCAGTAACAGCATCATCTAGAAAGGCTGAATCTTGGGCCCCACCCCAGACCCACTAAATCAGAATCTTCCTTTTTGCAGACTCTCGGGTGACTGACAAGGTCACTCAGGTTGGAGAAGCACCTTGCCCACTGTTGGTCTCTCCAGCCCATGATACCAGCTGTTACACATATAACAAAAGGGACTGTGCTCTTGAAACATATTAACCAATTTAAGTCGACTCCCAGGTGTAAAGAATCTGCCTGCCAGTGCAGGTTCAATCCCTGTGTCAAGAATACGCCCTGGAGAAGGAAATGGCAACCCATGCTGCTATTTTTGCCTGGAGAATCCCATGGAGAGAGGAGCCTGGTGGGCTTCAGTCCACAAGGTCGCAAACAGCTGGGCACAACTGAAGCGACTTGGCATATCATAGGAGTATTTACACAAAGGAAACTGGAAAATAGTACAAATTAGGCATTGAACTCCCCACTTAAGGCCAAAATAGGAGTTCTCAAGGTTTACAAGCACAGCACTGATCAAAAGACTCAGCTCATGGAAACACTGTAAAATTTGATGACATTTCACGTGAATTTAGTAGTTCACATGAATTTAGTAATAATTCCTGAAAACAACCACTTTCATTTACAATGGCAAATATCTCAATTTTATCATATAAGCCTCTCACATTTCACCTTTAAAAGCAACACACTAATTGATTTTTACGTACCAAACATTAGTAATATACAGTAAACTATCTTAATATTTCTCAAACTGACACCTATGGCTTGGGATAACATTTCTCATGAAAGCATCATGAGGAAACACAGAGCGATATATTTTTTTTTTAATGCAGACAGAAGTGAAAAGGGTATCCTCTGAAAAACTGTTTTACATGATGCAAAAAACTGGTTTTTTGATGGTTATTGCCAACACTGAAAGTCAAAGCCTAGGTAATACTGTTGATACAAAGAAAGGAAAACTGTGTATTTCTAAATGAAATAGTTTCTATAAATTGTTTAAGTTATATATACTTATACTAACAAATTATTATAAGTAGATATTTCATCTATTTCCATAAATGCTCTTAAGTTCAAACTGACCAGAAAACTCTTATTTTTCTAATTTTAGATTCAGAAAATAAAGTATCACAATACTTTCAAGATTCCTTTATATTTAGGAATACATGATAAACGTTACAAACACGATCATAAATTTTACCTGTGATTCATTTTCCTGCAAAATAGGAATAAAGATCCTTCTAGTTAAAGCATGAAGTGAGATCCTCAAACTTTCTTAATTATTAGTATTAACAGATCAATGTTAAATTTAAATGTTATGGAAAAAATAATATTCATTTTATTTATGACAATTTGGAACCTTAATTATCCAACAGGATATTTGGGAAAAGTAAAATGTGAAAAATCCAGAACTACTGGCCTAGTTGACATTTCTGCCTGTACCTTCTAAGACACACAAGCATTATTTCTACTATGCGTGTGTATGCCTGTGTTTGTATATACATATAAAGTTTCTGCATGGGGCATTCACTGGATAACAAGACATTTTTAAAATAAAATTCCATTTTGACTTAAAAAAAAAACCTCCCTCCCAAACTTCCCTACCCCTGTCATTTTGACCAAAGGGCACAGTCATTTAAGGTTCCTAACATGACGCCTGGCACATAAACAACTCAAGACATGACAGGCGCTATTATCGTGACTACACTTCATCTTTCTCACAACCCAAATCTATCAAACACTATATTCTGCAAATTTTACCTCCTCAGCTGCCACTGTGCTCGATCACAGGTCCCCTTCAACACTGACCTCTTGTCTCTCCTATTAAAACAAACTGCTAATTCATCTTCTGGCCTCTAAACTCTATTTTATCCTTCATACTGCCATGAGTCATAGACTAGAACTTTCTCCAAAAGAAAAAAACAAGAGCTCATATAGCCTTCAGAATGAGTTCAGTCTCTCCATAACCTTGCCCCAAATTAGTTTTCTAAGACTTACTTCCCATCATATTCAATCAGATACCCACAACCCAGTTTCATACAAATTAAATAACTTTACAACTCTACTTTTCATATCACATGTATATCTCAGCCTGATCTGTCCTTTCAAAATTTCTACTTACTTCTTTCCTTCTAGCTTAAGAGGTGTCGGCCAATTCTCCCAACTGGTATTTTGCCTGCACCTTTATATCATTCTACTCTGTGTGACATATAACAGGTGACATACTGAACTGTATACTCCTGCAGGGCAGAGAACAAGCCTTTCAAAAGAATCACTTATTTTCTCATTCAGTCAACAAAGCCTTATTTAATACCTACCTGGTGACAAGTCCTAGACAAAAGATGAATAAAATCAAAGCCTACACCTTGGAGTAGTCCACACTCCAGAGAGATGGACAGACATTTAAGCTAATAATTTCAATAAAATGTGAATGCTATATAACCAAGATATGAATGCTGTGAGATCTCAGGAGAGAGGATGACTACCTGTCGAGCGCACCAGGCAGGGGAAGTAAAGACCTTATTCCACCCAGTGGGAAGGTAGGGCGTGGAAAGCAGAGCCAGTAGGGAGCTGGGTGGTCTGGACAGGACCCGCCCAGCCCCACAGAGGGAGTGCCCAGCATAAGGAGACTGCTGCCACGGGAAGGTAGCCAGTGTTGCCAGAATTTCCAATTTTTCCAGAGAAGTGGATAGCTTCGGTTTTTATGTGAATGCTCCTTTTTTTTTTCATTCCCATGTTAACACGTTTATGTCAAGTAAAAGCAAAATTCTTCTACACAGCCTAAAAATGATGCATCTGTGGGACAAATCTGTGACAGGCACCCTCTGTGGTCCACCAAGTCAGGGGGCTTGGAATTCAGACAATGGAGAAGCACAGAGGCTTTCCAGTGGCTATGGGGGTAAGGGGGGGTGATCGAATCTAGATTTCTGAAAGCAGAGCAGACCTACGGGGACTTGAGGGTGAACACGGCTGGAAAGAAAAGCAGCAGTGGTAACAGTTCCTGGTATTACTGACATATCACTAGTCACACCCAAACTAGGCAACTTAAAGTAACAACAATCCCAGGAGCCCAGGGGCAGTCAGACCGGCTTCCCTGGTGCCTGGGGTACTAGCAAAGTGCTTCCCCTCTGACCCCAGTCAGAACAAGCCCTTCTGGAATTCCTGACACGCGAGAAAACGGAAGATGAAGAAAGGACTGCTGTTTTAAGAAGGCCATCGGTGAGGGCTTACAGGAAAGTGAGAAGCGTATTACTGGACACTAGAGGATGACAGGGCCCTGCTGTGCAGTGACAGTTTGGCAACGCTGATACCTATGGTGAAGCGGGAGCAGAAATGGATCTCATGATCTAGCGGAACACATTTCCAGGCAGAGGGCTTAAAGGGACACCTGGGTTCTGCTTGCTGCCTGTGATAAATCATGAACTGAGAGATGAGCGAAAGGACTCACTGTTAAATACAAACCGGTTCCTCTTCCACAGCCTCGCCAGACATCCAGCAAGTCTCAAACCCAGCCCCGGCTTCAGAGCAAAGATCAAATTCAGGCTGTGACCAGTGACACTGTTAAGACTTTAGAAAGATCTAAGGTGGTGCTTCCTAGAAGCTTTTAAACAGACCTACGGCTTTCTAAGCTTCCCAGGGGGTGCAGCAGTAAAGAATCCATCTGCCAATGCAGGAGATATGGGTTCGATTCCTGGAGAAGGAAAAGGCAACCCATTCCAGTATTCTTGCCTGGAAAATTTCATGGACAGAGAAGCCTGGCAGGCTACAGTCCATGGGGTCACAGGGTCACAGGGCTGGACACAAGGGAACACATATGCATACACATATACATCAGGCTTTCTAAAGACCTCAAGAGCAGGCCTTACAGAATCTCTGCGTTACACAGCAAGACTTCTGAGAACCTCAAGGCTGTGGCCTGTCAGTGTCACATGGAGTCCAAAGTAGACAAAGCATCTCGAGGTCACGGCTTCTGTCTAATACGTGAACCTATCAACATTCACAGAAAACCCACAGTTTTACAGATACTTGTACTGTGAAATTACTGCCAGGTGAGACATAACAGAGGGTACAAAATGAAAAGAGCATTCAGATCCCAGAACTTTTAGGGGCAGGAAACAGTCTGAGAAGGCTACTCAGCTGCAAGCGGTGACTCCTTAAGAAAAAGGAAGGGTCACTTAAAAAGTAGAAGCAAGAGCCCAGAGCATGGAACTGAGAGACAGACAGAACACCGGTAGAGGCACAGGCAACAGCCAACTGGCCAAATTTCCCATCCGTCGTGGGCATGGAGCCTCTGGTTTTCCCACTTTGGTGCAGGCCTTCAAGAAGCCTGCCCTCCTGCTTTGTTCTGGCTGTGTGTCAGGAAGATGACTGGGGCAAGGCCCTTGACTTTGGGCCTGAGCCTGAAGCTGTAACAGGACGAGACTTCTGGAGAGTCTTGGAAACGCAAAGGTATATTTTGCATGTGGGAGGTATGTGGATTATTGTGGCCAGACGGTAGACCAGGGCAGGGCAGGTTTGTTTTATTTTTCTCCCCCAAAGATGCCCATAATAACACCTCCTGATCCAAGTGTTCTTCCAGAATCTTTCCAGCCCCACTATCAAGAGATGGAGTCCAGTGCCCTCTTCTTATACCTGGGTGGGTCTTTGCCTTCCCATAACCAACAGAGTCAAGTGTCAGAGAAGGTGATGTGGTTTCCACCTGGCTCAGCAGAGGATGTTGCAGTCACTGTATAGGCAGTATCATGCAGGCAGCCCTGAGGCCTCCATGCTGCAGGCAGGCCAGAAAGAGCCCACGAGGAGAGGGCCTGACCACCTGACTGCAGCTGCATGGGACCAGAAACCAGCCTGCTCAGACTTCTCCGAACCCTGACCCACAGAAGCGTGTTAAAATGACTTACTGTCTGAAGCTGCTATAGATAACCAGAGTAAGGACATTGATGAGGTTATTTATGGAATTTCATTTCCATTTTTTATAGTCAGGAATTCTTTAAAAATTCGTAGGTCATATTTGATATCCTGTGTGTGTGCGTGTGTGGGTGTGTGTGTGCGTGTGTGTGTGCGTGCGTGCGTGTGCGTGTGTGCGCGTGTGTGTGCATGTGTGTGTGCGCGTGCGTGTGTGTGCGTGTGTGTGTGCGTGTGTGTGTGCGTGCGTGCGTGTGCGTGTGTGTGCACGTGCGTGCACATGCATGCTCAGTCGTGTCTGACTCTGAGCCCCTGTGGACTGCAGCCCACCAGGCTCCTCTGTCCATGGAATTTTCCCAGCGAGAATACTGGAGTGGGGTGCTATGTCCTCCTCCAGGGGATCTTCCCAACCCAGGGATTGAAATCGTGTCTCCTGCATTGGCAGGTGGGTTCTTCACCACTGGGCCACCAGGGAAGCCATTTGATACCCCTCCCCACGACAAATACCATGCTCTACCATGCTTTGCTTCTTGGTCAGTGTTTTCTGACTGTCGATTTTCTGGGCAACTAAACAGTCAGATTTTAATTCATACTTCCACTTTTTTTTTTTCTGTCTGACCATGTTATTATTTATTAAAATACCAAGAAGAAAAAAGTCCATTTCTATCAATTATAGATAAGTGGCTCCAGCTAAATCTTGGCCCTTTTGCCAGTGATCTGAATTAACTTTTTTTTGACCTCTCGGAATTCAATGTTTACCTAGTTTTGCTAAAATCTGGCATTCTCTTTTTCCAGAATGTAAAAGGAGAATAAAAGAATAAGAATATTAAAATGCTCTATAGGCAACTGGAAGAAATTCTAGAGAAACAGAGACTCTTATAATTCAATAATAACAATTCAAAACACTGAGCTAGATCAGTGAAGGACACATGTATAGCAACTTCCTTATAATGCTTTAACATTTTCTAATGTGAAAGTATCAGATCTGATAAATGCTGCTTTTTGGATAATGGAACTTCATAACTTCGGAAATCCAATTTGAAAGGGCAATGCTGTGAAAGAGAATGTTCTGGAAGCAGAAAGGGAGCTATTCTGAAGAAGCAGCACAAAACAATAAGTAATCAGATTTCTTGTTTGGTTTTAGTCCTATCTAACCTCCAATATGGCATTTCCCCAAGACAGGGTGACAAAGAACAATGAGAGCAGCTAGAAGCCAAGAAAGCAGCATCCAATTTTGCAGCTATTGTCTTTGAGAAGGAACGCTCCTGCTGGAATGGGTGCCGAGCTGATCTGTGATTTTAGCTAATGAAGAAAACAATGGCAACGTTCTGTCCTGGTGAGATAAATAACATAGATGAGAAAACACACATCATATAAAACCAAAGGGTAAAAAGGGAGAATACATGTTTAGCAGTGGAGCAGAGCTGAAGATGCTCTGGATACAGCAGTGAGTTACCAACTTCACTTAATTGCAGGAGAAGGAGGCATGGGAATGAGAAAGAAGAGCACACAGCTAACGGCATACTGCTCCAGGCAGGCAGCAGAATGGACCGTGAAAACCACGAGAACCGTAACAAGCATCAGAGACACACTGTGATGGTCGGGTTTAGCTGTCGACTTGGCTATGCCACCATCCGCAGTTATTCAATCAAACACTAATGTAGGCATTGCCGTGAAGACATAGTAGACATAACTGTCTTTAACCGCAGGGAAATTATACCTTGATAATCTGGGTGGGCCTGATTCTATCAGTTGACAGGCCTGAACAGTTGAGCTAGGGCTTCTCTGAAGAAGAAACTGCAAAGCCTGTGGACAACAGCTTTGGCCATGCCCAAGAGTTGTGGCCTGCCCTTCATACCCTTCAACCCTATAGGCTCTCAGTTCAGTTCAGTCGCTCAGTCGTGTCCAACTCTTTGCGACCCCATGAATCGCAGCACACCAGGCCTCCCTGTCCATCACCAACTCCCAGAGTTCACTCAGACTCACGTACATTGAGTCAGCGATGCCATCCAGCCATCTCATCCTCTGTCGTCCCCTTCTCTTCCTGCCCCCAATCCCTCCCAGCATCAGAGACTTTTCCGATGAGTCAACTCTTCACATGAGGTGGCCAAAGTACTGGAGTTTCACCTTCAGCATCATTCCCTAGGCTCTACTCCTTAATTATGTCAGACAATTTCTTGCAATCAATTTCTTTATACCTTCCTGGTTCTGTTTCTCTGGTTGAAGCCTAACTGATACACTAAATCCAGCAGCCTCAGAGTGGTATTAAAAAATAAAAGGCAAACTAGCTAGCAGAAGAGCAGTGCCCACAAGAGCATCCACTGGGTTTTGGTAATGGAACATGTTAATGTCTCCAAATGAAACAGAAAGAGAGCTGAATAGAAAAGACAATAAGAAGAAAAATAACTAAGATGGACTGGATGATCATACCTTACTGCAGACTGCAGACTGGATTCCAACCTTGTAAAGACAGCCAACATAAAGATTAGGGGTGAGTTACCCATTAAACATCAGTCATGTGAACTCTGAGTGGTACAAGCAATGCCAGCACCTTGAAAAATGTTCTGCCAAGACCTAAATTTGCTTAGGGATTAACAATCCGTGAAAGATACTCAAGTGCATTTGAGTCTGGTAGAATGGAAACTCATCCAGACTCAGCAACTGTTATATAGAATGCAATATAGAAAATATTTGTCATATTATAATTTCACCAAAGCGTCTGCTTTAAAAATATACACATCCATACAAACATTTCCGAATAACTTTTAGATGTCAGTGCCAAAGAGTTCCTTCACAACAATTATGACTAACTGCCCTAAAGATGCATTCCAGCTAATACTCAGCTTAAAGTTCCTAATTAAACACGAGTAATAGGTTCTCTGAAAAAGCAGATCCCTACACAGATTTCCAGCATGCTCTCCATTACCAAGGATGAAGTCTGATTATGGTGAGACACATGATATACCTCTTTTGTGTGGGGGAAAAAAAAGGAATGGCAAAGAGTTGCTACCTCTATTGGTTACCAGCAGAACTTTACAGTTTCTCACTGTTTATCAGGGCGTGAGGCTCAAACGGAGGCATGTTTATTCTTTCTGGTTGTAAACTAAATACAACATCCATATTGTAAAATATTATGCACCCAACAGCAAGTATCAAATAGATCATCAAAACACAAGAAGACGCTAGTAGAGCATTCATCACTGCTGAACGTAAGGAGGAGGAGGTGCGCCTATATACGTTTCTCGATTCATCTGCATCTGTACAGAGTATTTCCGAAAGAACTTATCAGACTTGGTGATGGCTCTGAATTGAGAGAGGGACTTCTTTTCACTGGGTCATGTACATTAAGGAACCCCAATATATATCACCCGTTCCCTGCCCTCCTCTCCCAGTTCTGAACTAATTTAGAAGTATGACCAGTCAGTCTGGACAGGGGGCGGTCAAAAATCACCCTTTTTACAAAGGTGATACTTGACAATGTGGCTTGAATGTTGAGCCAGCAGCCTTCCTTGATGAATGACCCCTGGATTTAGACAAGGCTTACCTATCCTGTCCCCAGCAAGCACAACCAGCACATTCCTACCTCACCCAGGCAGGGCCGCAGTGACTGACCAGTAGCACCTCTCTCTATGAGCAGCCCACTCCCTCAGAAAGGGAGGGCAAGGGGCTGGGCCCCATGTGCCCACTTCCTCCCTCCAAACTCACCAATCAGATACACTGCTGGGCAGAGACAGGCCAAGAATGTCTTGCTCATTGCATGAGCAGTGAAGAAACATTCCCTCTGCCTCTTCCTCTTTTGGCATCATTTGCAATTTTATCATTATTATGTACAATGCTGTCAGTCAAAAATCAGGTATTTAAAAATTAAAGATATACATACCTCTTGTTTAAAAATGCAAACAGAATTCTTTTTATTAAAAAAAAATAACAGAAAGTAAAAGTAACCACCTCCTATCTCAAAACAATATTCAAAGATATGACTTTTCCAGGAGGGGAAGAAGTAATAGTAAGATGAGCTACTAAATGTTTAAGAACGAAAATGGTGAAACCTTCTATAAAATCTTGATGTGACCATGAGGCCAACTTATGGTTCACCCACATTTGCCATAATATGTGTACCATTTAGGATTTCCAACATTTTTTTAATTTTCATGCAACAAATTCTGGAATGAAGACTCACCATTAAAGTACTGGTCTGGTCAATGAAACCACCATCAAACTTTCGACCACATAGGGCCTGTAGTGACAACACACAGGGCGTGAAACGACAGGAGTTGGTGCTTTTTAGTATTCTGCCTTTACACTTCTCTCCACCAGAGGGATGAGTCTGTGTTCTTTTATATTACAGAGTAACGGATTCTGTTGTTTTTGTTAATCTGGTTAACCTGCTATCTTTGCTACAAAATCCAAAGATACTAAGAAGATATTCCAACATGCATGACAATTTAGAGCTCTGAAAGCACATGCCCTGGGGGTAAGACACAGTTCCATATATTCTGAGTCCTCACATTGAGAGTATCTTGTGTTTTGTTGTTGTGTAGATGCTAAGTTGTGTCTGACTTTTTGCCACCCCGTGGACCATAGCACACCATGCTTCTCTGTCCTTCACAATCTCCTAGAGTTTGCTCAAACTCTTATCCATTAAGTTTTTGGTGAGGGGTAACTAATATATGCTTGTTAAATGTGTAAAGAACATTTTCCTGCTGCCTGAAAAAAATTTGCCAAAGCAAACTTTGTATCAGGAGGAACTTCTCCCGATACTTCTCTCACCATTGCCCCTGGAGAGGGAAGTCAGAAGCTGCAGATACAGCATCACAGGGATCTTGAAGGGATATGAGGGGAGGGGCAAGTTAAGATCCCATTACATGCTGAAATCCTTTTAGCTTCTCACATCCATAATCCCTAGAGTCAGAGCACACTTGAAATTTGCTGCAATGAACACAAAATCCAGCTCTGGGAACCAGCACTCAATACAGACTACTAATGGGTAACAGACACTTAAAACTTGCTAGTTGGATGCATGAATGAATAAGTCATCCTTGGCTAAAACACACAGGCACAGTAAGGGTCTGGGCCAGACCATCTCAACCTGCAACTCAAAGGCATTTTATCATGTCCTTAGACAGCTACTACCCTTTGCCATCACGGACCCTGTTATTGTGGTGACATGATTAACAGACAAGTCTGAGGAAGCTAGGGCTTCCCTGGTGGCTCAGATGGTGAAGGATCTGCCTGTAATGTGGAAAACCAGGTTTGATCTCTGGGTCAGGAAGATCCCCTGGAAAGGAAATGGCAACCCACTCCAGCATTCTGGCCTGGAGAATCCCATGGACAGAGGAGCCTGGTGGGCTACAGTCCATAGAGTTGCAAAGAATCAGACACGACTGAACAACTAACACTTCACTTCACATGAGGAAGCTAAAGGGCTTAATTTATTCTACCAGTTTAAGCAAAGCAGCAGCTGCTGTCAAGAAAACTCTGGGCTTTCCTCTAAGCATCTGAAGATCCTGAGAGGAAAAGCATGGTTATAATCGTCAAATAAGAGCAAAGTGGATGATCAAAATGGATGGGCCCATCTGCCTCAGAGACGATATACTAATGTCTTGCTGTGCAGGGAATAATTCAAAGAGGCAAACAAGTCTGTGGTGGTTCACTGCCATCGTGGTCCCTTTGTAATGGACTCCATTCCCTACCCTTCTGTCTGCAAAGGGCAGAGACTTCAGATGGGAGTTCAGTTACAAAAAAAAAAAAAAAAATACATACACAGCACTGACTTGCACTTTGGGTTGAAAGACTGAGGAATTTGATTCTAGCTCAAAATTGAACTGATTAGAAAGAAGAGCCAACGATGACATCATAAGGTCTCCGTGTGAAAATATGCCTCCTGCTGAAATCTCTGCCTGCTCCCCCTCCAGCTGTCTTTACAGACCACTCCACCCAAGTTGTTATCTCAGTCAAAAGCCTCAAAAACGTAACAGGGGACAAGGAATCCCTCTCATGGTCACCTCCACAGGCGGCTGAAGCCTCTGAAGAGGACAAGACAGGAACTGCCCAGACCACTGCCCGAGTACCAGTCAGTCACCATTAGTTGCTCAGTGTGTCTGACTCTTTGCAACCCCACAGACTGTAGCCCACTAGGCTCCTCCAACCCCAGGCAAGAATATGTTGAGACTTTGCCCCAGAAATAAATACGGAGTGGGTTGCCATTTTCTTCTCCAGGGGATCTTCCCAACCCAGGGATCGAACCCAGATCTATATTGCAGGCAGATTCTTTACAGTCTGAACCACCAGAGAGACCCTCCTGGGTGGTGGGGTGTGTCAACTACAACAGCACAGTCTAACAGTGGTGCCGTATTCCTTGATTTGAGGGTCAGAAAGGCAAAAACCTTGTCACTCTATGTGTGGAAAGGGTAACAGGTGTCCACAGAAGTGTCAAAACCAAATAAGAAGCAGGCCTTCAACTCCCTCCTGTTCCTCGCTTCTACATTTCACTTCGTTCACTTTTCAGTCTTTTTTTTTTGAACTGGAACTGCCCTGCCACTGAGATTTCATCTTTACACTCTAACTCTTTATGCTTCAGTATTCTGAAAGCAAATCTCAGGCTTCAGATCATTTTACCTGTAAATACTTCAGCACACATCTCTAATAGAGAAGGACATTTTAAAACACAATCATGATGTTTTCACAAACAACAAAATCACCAATGATTTCTCAGGAGAATTAAGTTATCAGTCTATGTTGTATCTTATCCCACGGTCTCAAAAATGTCTTTTCAGCTTATTTATTCAAAACAAGATCTAAACAAGACCCACACATGATCCATACTACTAAATCTGTAATAGGTCTCATTAGGGTTTCGCTTAAAAGCCAGCCATCATAACCACTTAAGTAGGCTCTGACTTAGATGGAAAGAGCCTGTTTTCTTATTGCTAACAAGAAACACCCACCACCTCCAGAGGGAGAACACTCACTTGCTTTATATCACTGGGAAAATTAATTCTCAGTAATAACTGAAAGCTACGATGAAGGTTCCAGTGTAAAAATGCTCCAGACAGGAGTTTTATTTCTGGGGCAAAGTCTCAACTGTGTTTCAATTCAGAGTTGAAAAGGGCCATAAATTCTATTTTTGTTAGTCCATTTAGTACTAAGAAGAGATTGCCAGAGCAGTAAAATAAGTTACACAGATTTCCCTGTAATAGATTTGGAAAAACTACATATTCTAATTCTTGTATTTGCCAAAGACAACACTGTCCAACTACCGAATTTAAAAAGAAACCAAGATATATAACAGTTGTATATTCTCATGGGGTTAACTTTTTTTTTTTAAAAAAAAATTGGAACTTCAGCTTCCTTGGTAAGGGCTAGATGGGGGCCACATGGTGAAATATAAATGAGTTTGACAAGTACTCCAAGCCTAACTATGGGATCTGATGCTCTTCTAAGGATCCAAACCTCTTATCACATCTGCTAATTGGTAGGAAAACGAAGTATATGTGGATGCCATCATTGTTTTTCTTTTCCTGCCTAATGCCAGTAAGAGTCCAGTGGCTAACCTGGAAGACAGCTAAGACAAGAAAGGTGGAAGGCACTCAGAAAATGGATCGTTAATGCTTGAAGCAAGAGGCTCTGCATGTGTAGGACCCACGCTCTGGGATTTGTTCTGCACGCTGGTCTCAGCTATCACTCTTGTGGCTCAGCGTGTCCACGTTCCTCTCTCCAGGCCACACCCTCCCGTGATCTGCAGATACAGACACTGGTCTACTCTCTCTCCATGTGAGATGAGACATCCCACAAGGTTTACCACTTTCTAAACATTCAGTGTCATTCCCAGTAAAGGTTTCCTACCTGCCAAACTCAGCATCAGAAAGAAAGTCAACCTCAGCTTTTCCTGAAATCTCCTCCTCTCCCTTCCCACCCTCTCACTCCATCCTCATGGAAACCTTGCAAATCCTCAGTTCCGTCCGAGTATCTCCTGCTTCCAAGTATCTCCTTACTCTGTTCTACCTTCATCCTCCACTGAGTCTCACCTGGACTGAACACCAGCCTTCCAACCTGGCTGCTGTGGCCAGTCTTGCCCCTAAACCACTGCCCACAATGCGGCCAGAATGGTTTTCCTAAAGGCAAACTAGATCATTGCACATCTCTTCTTCTTTTCATTTATTTATTTATTTTTTGCTGCACTGCGGGGGCTTGTGGGATCTTATTATAATAATAGTCCCCCAACTGGGGACTAAACCCAGGCGGTGGCAGTAAAAAACACTGAGTCCAAAACACTGGACTACCAGGAATTTCCCTCTCTGCTTAAATTCTTATCAGAGTTCCCCAAAGCTGGCAGGGAGTGGGGGGAGGGAGGCAAAAAATGCAAAAACCTAACTCCTCATCAAGACACATAAGACATTTTTTGTTCTGGCTCTTATCCACCCCTCCAACTTTCCTCGACTTCAATCACACAAACAATTTTGCTCTTCCAATACATTTTCAAGCATTTGCCCAGGAAGGCTCCCCACCTGAGATAAGCTACCTTGCTGACTGGCAAAAGAACACATATCCTGCACAAGACAATGAAAGCATTGGGTCCTGGATGAAGTCCTCTGCCACCTCGCCCTCCTCGACACACCCCAGCATCCGTGCGTCGTCCCCTCCCAGTGCTGACCCTTATGCTCCAGACGTGGCTTTCTGTCCAAGGCTTCCCCTCGTCTGTGCGGCCACCACCCGAGTTGCTCAGGCTCAAATCTCACTGTCAACATTTTTAACTTTTTATTTTATATTGGAGTAGAGCCGTTTAACAATACTGTAATAGCTGCAGGTGCACAGCAGTGTGACCCAGCCATACACATACATGTATCCATTCTCCCCCAAACTCCCCTTCTGTGCAGGCTGCCACATAACATCGAGCAGAGCTCCCTGTGCTAAACAGTAGGTCCTCGTTGATTATCCAGTTTAAACACTGCAGGGTGGACCTGTCGATCCCAAACTCCCTAACTATCCCTTCCCCCCTTACTATCAACTTTCATTCTTCTCTTGGGATACTTACAGATGAAGGCTGTCTTACCTCTGGACCCTAGCACAGTCCTGGAACTCGATACATGAAAAGTCAGTGTCTTTAGAATCCCCGCCCTCTAGAGTCCTCTGGGTCGCACATCGTGCCTCCTCTGCATGGAGCCTCTGAATATATATAAGCCTCCACTGACCTCGAAATCTTCTCAACCCCCAAGCTATCACAGTCTCCTACTGCCCTTTCCCATCAAGCTTTGAAAAATCACCCACTAGCACTTCCTTACCATCTCTTTACTCATTAAATCTGAATGTCCAGCTTCTCCCCTTACTGCTAAAACTGAGCTAAATCCAATGTCCTTTGAGAAGACCTCGTTTTCCTTCCCCTCACTGCAGAAATCAAAACCGCTGACCACTTCCACCTTGCTGGCTCCTGTGACGCCACTTTCTTTCCCTCTGTGCTCCACCTGGCCCGTTACTGCTCCCCAAGGACTTCACCACGGTCCCTGTAACACCCTCCTTGGCAGTCTCAGCTGACCACGTGGTTCCCACAGCAGCCTCCATGGAGAGGACTGCTAAATACAGCTCTTTCGGTCGCGGTCTCTACTGAGTCCCACATTTCTGTCTCCCTCAAACTGAAGTCCCAATGGAGCTTCACACTCCAATAGATGGCAACAAGCCTGGCACCTCTCTCCCCTCCTCAATGGCCACCCTCCTGACCATATGGCCTCAGTCTCTTTCCATCGTCTCTCTTGTGTGATTTGCTCCTCTCTCCATCATTCGCCAGGATCCTTCAATTCTGATGTTTTAATAGTGCTGACTCATGTCCTTTCCTCCCTACACCTCTGCCGCGGTCCTAGCTGAAACCCGCACTGACTCACGCCTCAAGGTCTTTAACAGCTTCCGCTGGCCCATGGCTCCTCCTTCAGGCTGCCCACGACTCTCCACTTTTCCAATCAAACTTCCACAGCTGCCTCCCTGCCTCCAGGGTGCCCCTCACTGGCTCCTCACACCTTAGAGCACCACCTCCAAAATCCACGGATTAAGACTCAAGGCTCCTCATATTCTAGACCTAATCGAACTTTAAAATCTCACTTTCTACTGCTTCTCTTCATGCAAGCTTTCCTCTCTCCCAGGGCTTCTCAAATATGCCTGACCATACAACTTACCTAGCTCCTTCGTTAAAATGCAGACTGTCAGGTCCTACTCAAGATCAAATGAGGCAAAAACTCCCAGGATTCTTTGTGACTAGCCAAAAAGGATGGATGTTTTGGGAGTGGGGAGGCAGGTGGTGTGTGTGGGTGGGTGGGTGGGTGGGTGGGTGGGTGTGTGTGTGTGGGTAGGTATATGTGTGTGGGTGTGTGTGTGTGTTTCGCTGTGCGACCCCATGAACTGTAGCCCACCAGGCTCCTCTATCCAGTGGTGGTAGAGTGGAAGGTTAAATAAACAGCCTAAAATAAGCTGATTTGATTATCTAAATTAATTTGTCTCCCATAGTACTGATAACTGCTCCTAAGATCAAATTATACTGGTGGTGGTTTAGTTGCTCAGTTGTGTCCGACTCTGCAATCCCATGGACTGTAGCCTGCCAGGCTCCTCTGTCCACAGGATTCTCCAGGCCAGAATACTGCAGTGAGTTGCCATTTCCTTCTCTAGGGAATTATACTGGTAGGGCAAGAGAAAGAAGAGGGGGGGGAAATTTTCAAATCCCCACTATTATCAGAAACCTTTCCTGAGTCCTCTAGCCACTCTTCCTTTAATCACAAAACTCCCTTAAAATTACCCATAATCTCTCCATATATATAAATGTCTACTACAAAGAGGAAGGAAATGCTTTTGTTCTCCTTGTCCCAATCATGATGACAATGAAATTAAATAATCACTTTTATTATCTGGGGTAAAGCTCTTAAATCAATAAATGCTATTTTCCCAAGAAAAATAACTTAAGCAGAAACCTTAATGTGTGTATATCTACTATGTTTTATTTTAAACATTAATTATATTATCTAACTGTTAAATATAGGGTTATAATGTTAAGATTCATGTACTTTTATATTTTTCACATTACAGAGAAAAATGTTTTTTAATCTAATTTCATTACAATACACATTTTAATGATATTGGTTGAGATTATTAGAATATAAAATTGATTCACATTTATTATAGAAAATTTGGGAAATAAAGAAAAGAACAAAGATGAAATTAGTATTCTTCCACTAGGTAACAGTACAACATAGCAGTTGCCAACAAAAGGTCTTTTGTATCGGACAGATTTGAGGCTAAGTTCCAACCTAACCACTCACTGGATTATCAATACTTACCCTAACGGTCCCTCTCTTCACCAGCAAAACTGAGTCACAGTACCTACCTCATCAGGTTATAATGAGGACAAAGGAGACGACACGTATAAAACATTTTTAGTCCAGTGCCTCCAGATTTAGCAGGTGTTCAAAAAAGGCTGCTTGGTCATGAAGTCTACTCCAGGAAAAAAAAAAAAAACGGGCATGGCCTCAGCCTCAAGAACTCCCAGAAAATGAATCACTGTGGACTCTATCCAAATACGAGGAGTTTTAAAACCTGCCATAGACTTGCTGATTTTCTTAGAAACATCCAGCCTGATACGACTATTTTTAGATATGTGAGCTCACTATTATGAACACAGCTAATAAATGAGTGGACGAAGATGGCATCAGGCCAGAACTGTTCTCTAAAGTCTCCATACAGAAAGAAAGATGTGGCACTCAGGTTATAATGCTATAATGAGATTTAAAGTATTAATGATACAATGTCTGAATTAAAGATAAACTCCCTTATGAGAACTTTTCTATATTTAAATTCTGAATTATACTCTTATAAATATCTCTGTTGAATCAGTGAGCATAGAAAAAATCTTGCAAAGGATATAATTGTGCCCCAAACCACGAGGGAGAGAGAACAAGCTATAAACTTATTATTGTAGGACCACATCTTAACACATGCCTCTGTGTCCTTGTCCTACTAAGCTTGGTTTCCTAACACCAGCCTGGGTTAAAGTTGACAAGTACCACCAAGTAGACCATTTCTCCAGCACTCTGAAACTATCCAGGTGATACAATGCAACCAGAGATAATGTCTTTGAAAATGTTAGCATTCTACTACATCATTAAAGAGAGAAAGAAAGCAGCGCCAGGTCATGTCCAACTCTTGTGAACCCATGAACTGTAGCCTGCCAGGCTCCTCTGTTCATGGGATTCTCCAGGCAAGAATACTAGAGCAGCTTGCCATTTCCTTCTCCAGGGGAAACTTCCCGACCCAGGAATTGAACCCAAGTTTCCCACAATGCAGGCAAATGCTTTACTGACTGAGTTATAGGGGAAGCCCACTACATCACTGCTGACTGCTTTTTAATCACACAACAATTCTTCCATACCTATCTGAAAGAGAAATACTCCTTCCAAAAATATACACACACATAAGTATTCATGTGTCCATTCCATGTTTTCACGAAATCACATGCATTTTCAGATCCTCTTCAAAGAGGAGTCCTCCTTCTGTAGGTTCCACAGAACAGAGACATTGCCCAGCTTGTTGCTCCCTGAATTCCAGAGCCTGGGACCCTCGCTGGCACACTTCAGATGTCCAACCAAGAGCAGTAGAATGAAAGAAGGCATACAGTCAGTAAATGCTTGAATTTATGCCAGAGGTTGTGCCCAATGATTCTACTTTGCAATATGCGACAGAATCACAGTCTATAAAGGTGGTAAATTCAGCACTTACTGAGTTCTTCCTGTATGCTTTTCATTTTACAAACCTGTCTCCAACACCTATAAGAGCTGTGCAAATAGGTACAATGGATAAAAGTCTCAAAAATAAAAGTCTCATCAAAGCTGAATTATAATATTTATTGGAGGTCTCACAGCAAGCTAACACTAACCCTTTCTCAAAATTCATGTAGAGTAATTGAAACAACTGTGTAAAACAACCCAAAGTCCTCACAAGATTTATTCATCTTTACTCTTCAAGTACCCCAACCTAGAATAGTGGCTAGCATGTTGTAAGCATCAACAAATGTTTGATCTTTTTTATCAAGTGCACATCTCTTAATAATGGAAACAAATATTTGTTGCAAAGGAAAGAGGGCATGAGAAAGGACAACTGTTAAGCGTACACTCAAGGTACACTTGAATTTTCTCATTCAAGGTCTGCACAATCATTGTTATCTAGCATCTTTTACTTCCTCTTACAGGAAGACTAGAAATCTCCATCTATCCCAAGGTGATTTTGAAACTACCCCTATTGGACTTTAACACATGCTATCTTGGCCAGTTTATTATGGCAACAAGACAGTGGGCCTGCTGCCTCCCAGATGCTGAACCTGATGGGATACCATCGAGGGCACGTTCTCAGAAGGCCATTTGCAGCAGCATGGATATGACACCAGGTGAAGTCAGTCAGGAGAAAGACGAATACCGTACGACATCACTTACACATGGGATCGAAACTACGGCGCAAATGAGCTTATTTACAAAACAGAAACTGACTCACAGACAGAGCACAGCCTTGTGGCTGCCAAGGTGGATGGGAGGTGGGGGAGTCATGGACGGGGAGTCTGGAATTAGCAGGTGCAAACTGTTACCGGGTTGGCCACAAAGTTCATGCAGATTTTTACATAAGATACTACGGAAAAACCCAAATGAACTCTGTGGCCAACCCAATATATATAGAATATATATACAAATAACAAAACCCTACTGTATAGCATGGGGAACAATAGTCAATATCCTATAATAAGCCATAACGGAAAAGAATATGAAGAGAATATATATATACACATATAATATTCTGAGGAGGGAATCCGATGCCTTCTAAAGGACTTCAGCCCTCTGCATGTCCAGAGAGTGCAGAATGGCTGCAAATGCTTCGCGTTCGTAGACCTGGGCTCTGTGCACAAAGTGCACTTGCGATCCAGGGACCGAATGGGGAGCACTGCCACAAACGAAAACTATACGTGAATCCCAACAACAGGTCTCCCAAGGGGACCCCGATGTGACTGAGCGGCCCCAGGCACTGCCGATTTTGGAGACGCCCTCTGCTCAAAGATTTGCCAGAACCACTGCTTGTCCACAGCTCACTCCCAAAGCTTCTGGTGAGCCCTGTCAGACAGAGAAACCCAAGACAAGCTTCTCTGCAGTTCCCATGGAAATGAGAGGGTCCTTCTTGGTGCTGCTCCTGAGGGAATGTTTCTGAGACCTGGGCTGGCTGGCCACTGTCCCCAGCATCGGCAGGGAGGTGGGGCTGCTGGTGACCAGTACTGTCCCTCAGACCCCCTTCTTCTGGGCCACGCACATCACCGAGACTCTGCAGCAGAACATGCAGGCCCTGTTCAGCGCCCTGGCTGAGGCGGAGCAGCAGCAGGCCTACCAGCACAACTTGGCGGTGCGGCACAGGACCCGCGGTCTGGCCGAGTGCCACCTGGGTAATTCCTGACCAGCCTAAAACAGCTGCAGGGTGCTGAACCACGTGGACTCCTGGGCAGTGGTCATATCCATGGATTCTGGCCAGTCAGCCACCATCCTGGTGCAGTCCCTGCACAGCCTGGACAGTGATGATTTCTGGACCATCCCACCACCTCCACCCCACTCAGCCACTCATGCTGGAGAAAGGTATTTTGAGTTTGAATCAGGTTACCCATCGCATCCTTGAAGGGAAGACCACCAGTGCTTTGGACTTGGGAGTCATACATCCTGAAGTCTGAAGAGTTTAAGTGACGTGGCTACAATCAGCAAGTTCCCTCTCCCGTCTAGGTTCTGCCCGCCCTGCCCTTTCACTCTTGAGGTCCCGGGGGGTGAAAAAGGCCACAGTGGTGCCTAGAACTGACTGGCTTCCCCTTTGCCTTTCCCTAGCTCACTTCTCAGCATGTCGTGTGTCTTCACCGTGAACATCGGAACCAAACAGGGAGGCTCCCATGGGGTTGAAAGTCTGACGTGGCCAATGTCTTCTCTCCTGTCTCCTGTCTCTTCCTGGTACCCCCAGAGCATGATCTAAGTTGCCCTGACAGTTCTGGAGAATGGAGAGGCCCATTGCTTAATTCTCCTGGCATTCCACTGTAGAATCAGGTAGGGAGCATCTAAACGCTGATCTGTCAGCATGGTGAATAAATGTTGGCATACTTCACACACACACAAATTCACTGGATTGAGAATATCAGGTTGATAACAAGCTTCGTAGTTTCCTCATGTCACAATGACTTGGCAATATCCAGATGCAGAGGCCAAAAAAATAAACTTAAAAAAATGATATGAACCTTTAAAAAAAAACTGTAACAGGAAACCAAAATTTCATTTTATACCAACTCTACTTGTTACTAAGAAACCTTGAGAGACGCTGGAGAAACCTCCAATGCTTTTGATTGCCCAGTCTATTTTGAGAGAGAGGTTTGGAAAGTGAAATGGCCAAAGACAGCCTGCATGGAGAAAAAGTTAAAAAGCTGAGTGCCTGGGAACTCTGAGGCAGGCTAATCAGTCTCTGAAAAGTCAATAGCAGACACAGCCATGAATCAATTCAAGCAGTTCATCATGGTTAATTGAAAAATTTGCTGACTCTTTCAAGGTTTATATTGCATCCACAATTGGGAAACTCCAAAGTCTTTTTACAGTGGAAAGGTTCAAGGCCAAATGAAAGTCATCCGAAGTCAAAAGAATGCAAGACCATGTTAGAAGGAGCCACAGGACCCCTACAGCTACTCTCCTGTAGAAGGAGAGAACTCTGATTTACTTTTAGGAGAACTGGGCTCTGGGTTAGGCCAGGGGAGCCATCCGATCCAGAATAAGGTGTTTCAAACAGTTTCATCACTTGTTTGAAAAAGAAAAGCCTACCCTTATTGAGTATTTACTTAGCATATGGCTTATTTCACTACACTAAGAACTTCACTGTGCATTATCCTGTGTGTGTGTGCATGTAGCCATATATATATATAGCTTCGGTGGTGGTTTAGTTACTAAGTCGTATCCGACTCTTGTGACCCCGTAGACTGTAGCCTGCCAGGCTCCCCTGTCCATGGGATTCTCCAGGCAAGAATACTGCAGTAGGTTGCCATTTCCTTCTCTTTATTTAGATATAATTCACCTATGACACAATTCATCGATTTAAATAGTATATGTCACAGAGTAACCATCACCACAATCAATTGTAGGCAAAGGTTATTACCCCCAAAGGAAACCCCACGTCCAGTAGCAGTTATTCCCTATTTGCTGCACAGCCTCCAGTCCTAGACAATCACTCATCTACTTTCTGCCTCTAATCATTTGCCTGTTCTGGGCATTTCACCTAAACAGACACATGCAGTACATTGCCCTTTTTTCCATTCATTAGCTGATGACATTCGGGTTGTTTCCAGTTTGGGTCCTTAAGAATAATGCTGCCATGAACATTTGTGTACAAGTTCTGGTGTTTTCTCCTCAGCACGTATCTGAGTGGCATTTCTGGATCATGTGTTAAATTCTGAGAAATTCCCAAAGCAGCTGCCCATTTTACACGCCCACCTGTAGCATTTGAGGGTTCCAACTGCCCCACATCCTCACTAACGCTTGTTGCATCTGTCTTCTTGGTTACAGCCATCCTCCTGGGCACCAGGTGGGATCTCACTGTTCTGATTTACACTTCCCTCTCTCGCATTATCTCACTTAATCATCATGGCGATCCCATGAGGTAAGAACCAGCCCTCACTCCTGTTTGGTACACAAAGAAACTGTGGCTTGGAGAGCAGAAGCAACTGGCTGAAGGTCTGGTCATGTGCAGACTCTGCACCCCACAGAGCCCCTTCAAGAGCATGACACAACTACCGGGCTCACACCATCCTGAGGAGGTGGAACCAGATGCCCTCTTAAAGGCCTTTCCAGCTGGGAAGTTCTGGCTTCATGAATTCACACTGTGCAAAAGTCCCTTTTCTAGGTGCATTTTCACTTGGGCCCCCAAATCAGTAATATCTGAACTTCTTCTGAGTAGGAGGGTTGGGTTCTAATCATAATAAGATGAGGTTACAACCCGACATGCCAGCTCAAGGCCAAATCTGAGGCCAACTGGAATGAGTACACAGGACTTAATATTGTGACTGAACCATACCAAACTGCCCACATGCAACTCTTCTAGAACTTCAAAGATGGCAATTTCATCTTCGGTGTGTATTTCATGAGCTAACCTTACTCTCGGCTTTCTATGTACTTTCTTACCCTCCTTTTCCCTTTACCTCCTTTTAGTCATCTACCAAATAAATTTTATCCAGTCAATTGTTTGCATCTTTGTAAACCATCTCAAATCTTTTTTGAAATCAAGTGGAGTAGTAAAGAAATAAACATACCAAAGTGTTTTCAAGTAAGCTTCAAAATAGCCCACAGCTGCAGCCTCTTTCATCAGACTGTGTACTTTCCTAAGCAAACTGTTCTCCAAGAAACAGAAAACACTGCTCCTCTCTGTACCTTGACAGGAGAGAAAATGCTTTTATGATATTCTAAATTAGACACGCTTTACAAAATAATTTATGAAAGGAGAAAGACAGGTAGTCACTGCCCAGCAGGAAAAAAAGGCAGAAAGCAATGATTCATTTGTACACTCACAAATACATGTGTTGTTTCTCCTGGAGTACCTCCTTGAGATTTTTTCCTTTGATTTATGTCTAATATTCCATGATACTTTGTGATGACTGAATGCTGTACTGAAGGCCACAGCTAACTATTAGAATTCGACAGGTGCCTAGGAAAATATTCAACATTGCTTTAAATTTTCTTCTCTTTTAAAGGTAATTATTTAGATCCCATAAGGTATATCCATGCTTTAATGCAGTTCTTTCATTTCCAAGACTTTGCCTTATCTCAAGAGATCATCACACTTGTGCTGACAGATGCATCGACTCAGAGAGAAAACTGCAAACCACAAGTGTCCATCAGTTCAGTGCTGCTTAAATGAACTAAGGTGTGTGAGTGTAGAAATAACTACGATACAGCCATTAACAATCAGAATGCTACCAGCTGACATGGGAGAAGATAGAAATCTTTTTATTGAAGAAAAGCAAGGTACTTCATCATTGGAATAGTGTGAGGTCATGTGTACAACGGTACATCACATCTATCTGTGTATTTATTCACAAGCAGGATGGATGTGTAACAGCATGTCAAGAGTAGTTATCACTGGACAGTGACAGGTCAGGGAGTTTTACTACATCTGGTGCTTTTCATTTTTTTCTCATAAAAAGCAGGTGTTACTAGCTTTTAACTGAAACACTGTATCTGATTTTGCCAGAAGCTTAGAAAAGAAGCCCAGTGTGCAGAGCACTGTCCTAGGCAGTAAGAAGTACACAAAATGTGAAAATGAAGGCTAAGAACCCTCAACCTGCTGATAACCTGGCTGGAAAGGTCAGACGTTGCAAAAGAAGCGATTCAGTTGCAAGTAGTAAAAGATGGAGCTTCAAAAGGGAGTCGAGTGTGCGCACATGCCATGAACATTCAGAAAAGAAGAGCAACAGCAAACTGTGCAACTGTGAGCCCATAAGCGAGAAGGGCTTCCTGAGTGTTTGGGAAGGATTTGTGACAGCGGAGAGTGGAAGGAGAAGACGGTGACAGGATGAGATGGTTGGATGGCATCACCAACTCAATGGACATGAGTCTGAGCAAACCCCCGGAGATAGTAAAGGACAGGCGAGCCTGGCGCGCTGCAGTCCACCCGGTCACAAAGACAGGACTGAGTGACTGAGCTCAGTCCTCAGAGTGGAAGGAATAGAAGGAAAGGATGTTTGGAGAAAGTTAGGAAACAGGTGAAAATCTTTATCCTATTTTCCAGGACCATTAATTAGTTTAGCTGAAACCTAGCATCCTGACCGCAGACTAATGAGAGATGAGAGTTCCAAAAGCCACGATGATTTAGAAGACAACTGGGTGATCTACCCACGATACATACACATACATCCTTTGACCCCGTATTTCTGAGTATTTAGCCTACAGAAAAACTTAAAATACATGCAAACATGACATGTATACACGAATAATTAATGAAACAATGTTTGTATGGTGAAAGTTTGCAAATATCCAGATTTCCAATAATCGGGAACTGGATAAATAAATCATACATCTTGTAAAAGAATATTAGGTAGCAATACAAAAGGATGGGGAAGTTGTATACACACATGGAAATAAATTCAGTGAAAAAACCCAAGATAAAGAACTGTATAACATGTTGCCTTTCTGCACTAAAATGAGTGAAAACTAGGACTATGTGTTCACACTGGGCAGATAAACAACATATGAAAAACAATTTTAAAAAGGCGACTCCGGAAGAGGTTAGGTAGGTTGGATGTTCAAAGTGCTTCTTCGTTCTAACTTCCAGAAAACTCATTAATATGAGAATGAAAGGGAACTCAGTCCACCCTAGTGATTCTGAAGGACTTCAGACAGCTTCCCATGCTCTCCTGCAGCCTGATATTCAGTAGAACAACGTGTGGCCTAGGCTCCACTGGGGACAACAAAATTCAATGATTCAGCAATCTGCACACAGCTCCAGACCATGTCGGTACCCCGAAGTCATTTTACAGAACAATGAAAGCCAGCAGATTAGACCTCAGAAAGGCAGATGGCTGCCTTGTTTCAGTGGGCATACTTCAGAAAAGCCCCACAGTACGATGTTATCTAATTGGCACAGAAATAAGAGGTCTTGGAAAAGGGAATCTGGGCTTTTAAAGTCAATTTCAAATGCAAGCTTAAGCTGACAGAGTGCAGCTGTAAAACCTGGAAAATGAAAGGGAAAACTTTAAATAAGCAAACACCATTTCTTCGAGGAGCTTACATCTACAAGAAATACCAGTCATGTCGGAGAGGGATTGTGTGGAGATGATCACATTTAATTGAGATTTTTAAAGCCAGGATTTGCAGGCTTCGTAACCAAAAGGGCAAAACTATGCGTGAGTAATGACTCCAATTCTGGGAGAAATGTAATCGGCCGGTCCCTACTGAAGGGCTGTGCTGACTCCAGAACCTCAGGCTAGCACTGAAATTCAAGATAAGAATTGCTTCTTCCTCTAAAGAACAATGATGGTTTCATGGAAGGCAGCGTTGCCAGGCAGTCTTAGTGTACAGACCTTGAAAACAGTAATATATCAAGACGCCAATATATTTGTAAAGTAACAACATTTAGTGTGGAGGCAGGAATGAACACTATTTTTAAGCATCAGCTTTAGAGTCAGACTGCCTCTATACACATCCCTACACTCATACTTTAACAGCTATCAGACTCCCTGTAAATGACTTACATTCTATGCACCTCAGTCTCTCATCTGCAATATGGAGACAGAATAGTACCGGCCTTGTGAGGATTTTGTAATGATGCAATGAGAAGATATCAGTCAGGCACTTAGCACAGTATTTGCCTAAGTTAAACTCAACAGAGATTACCTATCATGGTTATTATTCTTGTTACTATTATTGTTGTTACCAATACTTCCTCTCCGAGGGCTATACATATGTTAGAACTAACACTCAGAAGAACAAACTATATCCAGATTAAGTTACATCTAGGTTGAAGCTTAAACTATAATCCAGAATTACATGGAATAAATACATAATACAAAACTCACTCAGAAAAATGAAAGAATCATTTTTTGATAATCTACTGTTGTGACAACAGATGAATCACCTGGAGAGGGGCAGTTGCTTCACAGTAACACAGCCTTAGACATAAAAAATTGTCTCAGTTGATTATTTTACCATATACATCTACTCAGAATTAATGGCACAGCTGACAAAATATCTTAAAAATAACCATTAGTTAAGTTCAGGGCAATTAAACAGAACATCGGAAGTGACTATGATTTTAACCTTCAGTCTTATTGTTAAATATTCTACACTTTGCTTTTTTCTTATTCTAATTCCCAGATGAATCACTTCACAACATGATGAATCAGTCTTTTAAGAACCCATGGGTCTTGGACTGAACCTGCTATAGGAAAACCTTCTGAAACGCTTTAGGAATCTGGAGCTTTCCAGAATGTCGACTCACCTCACTTACCATGTGCCTACTTGAAAGAAGAAAACATCTGCCCTAAAAGATATTAGGGATAACTATACTTTGTGTGTGGCATACACCATCTCTGTTTGTCGGCCTCTGTAAAGCACTTAAATGCAGAATTAGTTCAAACAGTCCTCATCAGGGAGTTACCACAATATAAAGGAAACCTGGACTGACTTGCTACTTCACCTTAAAAAAAAAAATCACTTGACATCTATGTACCTACCTACATTTATCTCTGTAACATACAGACTGCTCCGTGAACTATCTGGCCTTTTCACCGCCTCACAGTTACACTGAAGTTTAAAAAGAAAATACATGTAAATATAACTCAAACTCTAGGACGTTTTGGGGAATTTTACCCATTTTTGCATTTATTTTTAATCTACCAAATAGCTTCACATCAGGTGGACAGAGTACTTCAATACTTTGGCCACCTGATGAGAAGAGCTGAATCACTGGAAGAGACCCTGATGCTGGGAAAGATCAAAGGCAGGAGGAGAAGGAGACGACAGAGGACAAGATGGTTGGATGGCATAACTGACTCAAAGGACATGAGTCTGAGCAAGCTCTGAGCGTTGGTGAAGGACAGGGAAGCCTGGTGTGCTGAAGTCCATGGGGTCACAGAGTCAGACACAACCGAGCGAATGAACTACAACAAAGCAAGAGCTTCTGTAACACTAGGAAGCATCACTATGAACAAAGCTAGAGGAGGCAATGGAATTCCAGTTGAGCTGTTTCAAACCCTAAAAGATGATGCTGTGAAAGTGCTGCACTCAATATGCCAGCAAATTTGGAAAACTCAGCAGTGGCCACAGGACTGGAAATGGTCAGTTTTCATTCCAATCCTTAAGAAAGGGAATGCCAAACAATGTTCAAACTACTGTACAATTGCACTCATCTCACATGCTAATAAGGTAATGTTCAAAATTCTCCAAGCCAGGCTTCAGCAATACGTGAACCGTGTACTTCCTGATGTTCAAGCTGGTTTTAGAAAAGGCAGAGGAACCAGAGATCAAATTGCCAACATCTGCTGGATTATGGAAAAAGCAAGAGAGTTCCAGAAAAACATCTATTTCTGCTTTACTGACTATGCCAAAACCTTTGACTGTGTGGATCACAATAAACTGTGGAAAATTCTGAGAGAGATGGGAATACCAGACCACCTGACCTGCCTCTTGAGAAATCTGTATGCAGGTCAGGAAGCAACAGTTAGAACTGGACATGGAACAACAGACTGGTTCCAAATAGCAAGAGGAGTACGCAACGCTGTATATTGTCACCCTGCTTATTTAACTTATATGCAAAGTATATCATGAGAAATGCTGGACTGGAAGAAGCACAGGCTGGAATCAAGATTGCCGGGAGAAATATCAATAACCTCAGGTATGCAGATGACACCACCCTTATGGCAGAAAGTGAAGAGGAACTAAAAAGCCTCTTGATGAAAGTGAAAGTGGAGAGTGAAAAAGTTGGCTTAAAGCTCAACATTCAGAAAATGAAGATCATGGCATCTGGTCCCATCACTTCATGGCAAATAGATGGGGAACAGTGGAAACAGTGTCAGACTTTATTTTTGGGGGCTCCAAAATCACTGCAGATGGTGATTGCAGCCATGACATTAAAAGACGCTTACTCCCTGGAAGGAAAGTTATGACTAACCTAGACAGTATATTAAAAAGCAGAGACATTACTTTGCCGGCTAAGGTCTGTCTAGTCAAGGCTATGGTTTTCCCAGTGGTCAGTATGGATATGAGAGCTGGACTCTAAAGAAAGCTGAGCTCCGAAGAATTGATGCTTTTGAACTGTGTTGTTGGAGAAGACTTTTGAGAGTCCCTTGGACTCAAGGAGATCCAACCAGTCCATTCTAAAGGAGATCAGTCCTGAGTGTTCACTGGAAGGATTGATGCTGAAGCTGAAACTCCAATACTTCAGCCACCTGATGTGAAGAACTGACTCACTGGAAAAGACCCTGATGCTGGAAAAGATTGAAGGTGGGAGGACAAGGGGACGACAGAGGATGAGATGGCTGAATGGCATCACCGAATCAATGGACGTAAGTTTGAGTGAACTCTGGGAGTTGGTGATGGACAGGGAGGCCTGGCGTGCTGCAGTCCATGGTGTCGAAGAGTCAGACACGACTGAGTGACGGAACTGAACTGAACTGTAACACTGTTCATACCGATAGGCCCAGTGACCACAGATGATAAAAAAGTTTATACTTTCCTAAGTGTTGGGTAACAGGCCCAAGAATCACTCACTTTATAGTGACTCCTGCTCTTGCAACAATAATGCCATTCTTGATAAAACCAGTGCTCCCAGTAAAAACATTTTCAAAGCAACACTTCTTAAATTCTTAACACAACTGTTTCAATGGCCTTGGCAAATTCCCCCTTACCACTGAATATTCATACCACTCTAAATTACCCATTGGAAAGGCACACTTTCTAAAATGCCTCCTGGAGTTACTAAGCCCCATTCATAACCGATGAAGATAAGAGGATTACTTCTTAGTTAGAAGCACAATGGGATGTCTCTTTGGGGATGTCTTGATCCCCATGGTGCAGCAACCTGTGACCCAATTTTATTTGAATAAAATTTTATTCAAAATTATAAAATTATCATTGTTCATGTTTGATGCTTAGCTTGTTTTGACTTTTCTTCTTCCTGAATATTCCTTTAATGTAGGTTCATTAAGCATAAATTATTTCAGTTTTTGCTAATTTTCAATGGCTTTCTTTTACCTCTAGGCTCAAAAATTTTAATTTTCTCTAAAAACTTTGAAGATACTGATTCTTTTGTCTTCAGGCTTTGATTGTTGCTACTGAGGTGTCTGCTGTGGGTCTGGTTATTATTCCCTTATAGGAGATCTGTTCTGCTTCCTCAGTTCATTTTAAGATTTTCCTTTTATCTCTGAGTTCTACAATTTTAGTTCAAAATACCAAAGTGCAGATATCTTTTTATTTATCGTGATGGTTAACAATACTTTTCCTGATCCTGTGCACTGCTATCTGTCATAGCATCTGAAAAATTATTAAACTATTACCTCTCTTGTATTTCTCTACTGTGTTCCTCTCAGGCTATGATTGGATTTATGTCACAATTTCTTATTCTATTCTGTATGTTATTAACCTCTCTGTCTATTTTCATCTTTCTATCTGCCCATGTTGCATTCTTGGTAATTTCTTCACTTTATCAATTCTCTTTTCATCTGTGTCTAATTACCAAATTTTTTTTCATCTAAGACCTTCCACTGATGGTTTTTATTTCTCTTACTTTAACAGTTATAAAATTCATATCTAAAATGTTTATTTTTCAGATCTGCTGATCACTTTTGATACTGTATTTGTTCCTTTTCAGAATTCTATTTTCTATTTCTTTAAATATTTCATATACAGTCTTTTTTAATAGAAAGCATAAGATAATTCCCATATCTGACTTTCTTTGGAGTGGCACATAAATTAGTTACTTTTAATGTTTTATTTTTATTTGGAGGTAAGTGTTCCTCCAAAGAATATTTGTGTTTGCTTCTACCAGAATTCAAGAGGCACCATCTACATTTTACCCATCTTCCAAGTCAGGAGTTTATCAGCTAAATTCAGGAGTCCTAGCTCAACTTTTAGTTGTCAAACTTCAAAATAAATTAAAATCAGTGCATGGGCTAAACAAACATCGGTTAGCTCTCTTCCCTTGTTGCTGCAGAGTTAATACAGGCATCCACCCTCACAGGTAACACCCACCTACCTTTCAACCTCCAGCTGTTTCTTTTTCCCTGTTTTTGGATCCTTACATAATTGTCTTCACTTTCTTTGAACCCAGAAATGCAGTATAATCTATGCTTAAGGTAGGATCCCATTACTGGGACACTCAACTTATTTTATTTCTCAGATGCACACAATAAGGGAAAAATATAGTCTAAAATAAGAAAAATTCACTTCAAAAATTAGTGATTTTCCATTTATAAATTCAAAGGGAAGTTTTCAGTATTTATTGGAATTCCCCTTTTATATTATTCTGTATTTTCTAAGGTTCTTGGAAGTTTAAATCTAAAATGTAATGTCAGACCTTGCACCATGCTCAATTCCAACAGAAACAAACCTGCCCTGATCCCTCCAAACACTGGTAATAAGAAATAAGAAATAAATAGTCATTGCAGGAGGGTTGAAAGACATCTGGCCCAACTTCCCAGTAGAGTCAAAAATAAACCTCATCACATTCATTCATTTGGCCAGCATCTACGAAGCAGGGAGTTTGTCACAGAACACGGTAAGTAGTGAAGATGGCCAAGCAAGACGGTCCTGCTCGTCAGTGAAGCTCTAACCTACTAATGCATCTCATTTTCGTCAGCTGGCTTCGGTGTATCCAATATAAAAAGAAACAGCACTAAACCAGGAACCAACAGCAGTGATCAAGATCTTGGTCACTGATTGAAAAATCCATTAAATCTCCAGAGAACTCAATATCTGGTCTCTACACCAGGAGGACAGGTTCAGACCAGCAGTTTCCAAACTGAGTTCTTTGAATTCCGAAGCTTTCTCAGAATCTCCTATATTCAAAATTTTAAACTTCAGATGAAGTTTTTTTTTTCTTTGATGTTTCATAGCATATTAATAGTCAGTGGTTTGGATGATTATGTCACAAACTAGTCACCTTATGGCACATACAGAAAATAATAATATTTATATAGTGGATGGGATGACATGCTAGACTTGATTTACAGCAACTGACCCCAGAACAGCAGGCATCCCAAGCCCTGCTCAACTGCCCTGAGCAATGCGGTGATCAGGGGCCTGGCTCATTGGTCACCCACTCACCGTCCACTGCTGTGCTCTGGCCACTGGTCAGGAAGCGCTGGTGGAGATGACAGCTAGGGTCTCAGTCCTGTGGGTCCTTCATGATTTTAATTCCAGTCTATTTAATCTCTGGACAGTTTCCACTATTAGAAACTCTCCGATAGTGTGAGCCCACAGCTATTTCCTGACCTTCTCTTCACTGCCCAGATACGAACTCCCCAACAACTCTGCACATGGGTATGCCAAAGGCTCATCCATCCATCCTGCCACCTCAACATTGAGACTGCCCCCACACCTTCATATATTATGCACTGAAGAAACCAGCATTAGGAGGAAGGCAGAAACTGGTGCCTATATTAATAATGCCAGTAAAATGAGAGCACTCTCCAGACAGACAGGTCCACCTGAATAGGCAATACAAGATCTCTTAAGCAACACCCCAAGAAGCCAGTTTAAGAAGACATCAAAGCCCTACTTCACATGGATAGCCCAGTGAGCAAGTGATGGAAGGCTGATAAGATAGGTCTTAAAGGCAACAACTATAAGGGGCTGCTCCAGCAGAGTTCAGAGTATAAATGACACAGAGGAAGGGACCACACACCCCAAAGGTGAGTAAGAAAAAGGAAGAAAGAGAAGACGAAATATAGGCCCTCTAGTTGTGTGGCTAAATAATTGTGGGGTGGGGAGGAAGGACTATAAGTTTTTTGTGAAGTGAGCTTAGCACTATAATTTCCTTCCAAACCTGAGACAGACCAGAAGACTTGTCTCAGTCCCCAATATAACCACTGACTGACCTGCTCATGAAAACCGAAGAGTCCTGGGTCAGGGCCCCAGACCCACTGAACGCTGATCTCTGGTTAAGGAGCCTGGGTATCTGGGTATTAGAACAACTAGGTAGTAAGCTTCTGTAAGGAAAAAGGACAGAATATCGCTCAAGGTGGTGAATAAGAGAAAAGCAAGAGGCTTCCAGGAAGTACGATCCGATCACAGAAAACTTCAGTGGGGGAGGGGCTGGCTTAGAAGTCATTTATTTCACAAAACTTTTACTTTATTCTAACAGATAGTATATTCAAAAGCAGAGACATTACTTTGCCGACTAAGGTCCGTCTAGTCAAGGCTATGGTTTTTCCTGTGGTCATGTATGGATGTGAGAGTCGGACTGTGAAGAAAGCTGAGCGCCGAAGAATTGATGCTTTTGAACTGTAGTGTTGGAGAAGACTCTTGAGAGTCCCTTGGACTACAAGGAGATCCAACCAGTCCATTCTGGAGGAGATCAACCCTGGGATTTCTTTGGAAGGAATGATGCTAAAGCTGAAACTCCAGTACTTTGGCCACCTCATGCGAAGAGTTGACTCACTGGAAAAGACTCTGATGCTGGGAGGGATTGGGGGCAGGAGGAGAAGGGGACGACAGAGGATGAGATGGCTGGATGGCATCAGTGACTCGATGGACATGAGTCTGAGTGAACTCCGGGAGATGGTGATGGACAGGGAGGCCTGGCGTGCTGCGATTCATGGGGTTGCAAAGAGTCGGACACGACTGAGCGACTGAACTGAACTTAACAGATAAGCTCATTATAGTTGTTAAAAATACATTAAATAGGGAAGCTTCCCAATTGTAACTTAAATTTTCGTTAAGTAAACAAAGGAACTAGAAATTGTAATATTAAAACAGGAATAAATAATAGAGTTCCAGTCAAACTTCAGTAATCTGAAGTCCTCAAGGAAACTAGTACGACTGTGTGTGTTGTCAGAAGGAGAACAGTTTTATTTGAAGAACAAGGGTTAGCAGCTGAGGTTCTACAGAGACAGGAAGAGGGAAGGAAATAGAGGGATGCAATTCACTAACTTTAGACTTTAATTTCCTTGAGAAAATAAAAGACAATCCTCACATGACATTTAAATACTTCCTCCTGCTCACTCGTGGAATACGCCCTCCTTCCTTGCAAAACGTCCCCTGATGCACAGCGAGGGAAGGAGACGAAGGCATAGGCAGTAATGAATCCCTGCTATGTTACAGATGCTGTAAAAGCATCTGATATAAACTGTCACATTTAAATGTCACAAAAGTCTTGGAGTTTGGGAAGGTGAGAAAAGCAAGGCTCCAAGAACCTGAGTTCCCCTAAGGTTTAAAGTCAGCCAGAGGGCAGCCAGGGGGAAGTATAATCTCAAGCTTATACTTTTTAAAAAACACGCTATGGGACTGCCCTGGCGGCTCGGTGGTAAAGAATCCATCTGCCAATGTAGGAGACGTGGGTTCGATCCCTGATCCAGGAAGATCCCACATGCTGCCGAGCAACTAAACCCAGGCACCACAACCATAGAGGCTGCGCTCTAGAGCCTACGTGTCGCAACTGCTGAACCCCAAGTGCCCCAAAGCCCGTGCTCCGCAACAAGAGACTCCACCGCAATGAGAAGCCCATGCTCCGCAAACAGAGAATAGCCCCTGTGGGCCCACACAGCAGCAAAGACTCAGCACAGCCATAAATAAATAAAATTATAAAGAAAAATAATAATACTATGCAATGATTCAGAAAAAAACGGGGGTTACAATTTTAAAAGCTATAATGTGGTTAAGATCGTAGGGGATCTGAACCAGGACATGGGTATATAACAAAAGCAAAAAAAAAAGAGGCAGAGCTCAGTATCCAAATTGTGTGGTACCACCCTTCAAGCATAGATGCTGGGCATGGCCAACAGCGCAAATGGCTGACATCAGACCTCATAATGAGAATTCCAAACCATAAACCCAGGGATGACGGAAATGGTTTGATCATTATTCACAGGCTGGCAGCTGGTTTATCATTTGTTTGTTCTGAACAGAAGAGATCGAAGTGACAGAATAATGGGCAGAAACACCTTGTAACACGGGATGCTCAGCCTCGTCCCCACGCTGAAAATAATTCCTTACCCAAGGGCAGGCTGAAGAAGAATAGGGCTTGCCATACTTCTCACCACCAACAGCTCTCTCTGAACTACCTTTACTGGCTCTAAGACTTTAGGATCCCAAGCTGGGCCCTCCATAATAGGCTCTCTATCGATCATGGTGAATTCTAATCTCTCCTAAAGTTACTGAAAGTCTCAAGGTTGCAAAACTGCTAGAAGTTCTCTCATGCTCTCTACAAAATAGCTGACTGCAGATCTAAGAAAGACTGAAAATAAATGTACAGGGAAAACATTTCAATACCAAAAGTAAATAAGTAATAATACTGAATATCAAATGCTAAGTACCGGACTAAGCATGGTGTAAGTAATATAGTACTCTGCAGATGAGAGACCTGAGGCTCAGTGTGAGATTTCAACTACCAAGACTCCCACTTTAGACATCAATAAGCCACCAGACATCGATCATTATAAGGCATATACTCTTTGACCAAGCTGGACCAAGCAATTCCACCCCTAGGAACATATCCTAACAAAACAGGTAACATCACATGCAGCAACACACGTACAATGATGTTCATTCCAGCATGTGAAGGGAGTGAAAACTGCTCAGTCGTGTCCAACTCCTTCCTATAGACTGTAGCCCGTCAGACTCCTCTGTCCATGGAATTCTCCAGGCAAGAATACTGGAGTGGGTTGCCATTTCCTTCTCCATCATTCCAGTATGGTTAATGATAAAAAAAAAAAAAAAAGGAAATGATCTAACTGTCCATCAAGAAATAACTCATTATTAATCATAGTAACTCTTGTAGCAGAATATTATACTGTCATTTAAAATGACTGTATAAATCTATGTTGACACCAAAAAGTGCCCACAGGTATCTTAAATGAAAATGGAGGTAGATCACAGAGCAGTAAACACAGCATAATTCCAATTCTGTTTTCTGGAGAAATGACAGAGCTGAGACTGAGGTCAGCTAAGGATGGAAGGGCTAACACTTCCAAACACAGAGGCAAGCAGCTCCTCTAAGAGCCCCAGGCCATAGACACGTGGAGACCCACGGAGAATGCAAGCGCTGAAGGTGAGAAAGGGACTAGACCATTCCAAACCCTAGAGGCCTGAGGAAGGACTCTGGTTTTCGCCCCGGACCGTCAGTGGGAAGCCCTGAACAGTCTGCGTTTCACAGATGCAGCACAGGGCATTCAGCGGACCCTCCGGGCTACCCTGGAGTGAGCGCCAGAGCCAGGGTCAGGCTGGGGCCTGTCTGCTCAGCCCACGCTTGGTCGTGAACTTCCAATCACAGACTTCCATGGATCCCTGCTTCCTGACCAAGTGCCTTCCCCTCTCTCCAGGCCTTTTCTGCTTCTTTCCAAGCTTGATTTCTCATCTTCCTCTTTCCTTCTCTCCTTCATCTACCTCCTTCTGCTTTCCATAAAGTCAGAGAAAAGCCCACCGCTCAGCACCTTGTCCTTATTCCCTAAGGGGTCCTTCTGGTCTGGACAAAGCAGGACCTTCCCAGTTCCTCCCCAGCTGACATAATCAGCCAACAAGCTGGTTGCACAACAATCAAAACAATTTCAAATGGTCTTTTAAATTTGGGTTAAATTAAAGGCTGTTGTTTGAATTTCTTAGCTTGTTATTGCTTTGTAAGTTTTACAAACACTCCTTGCCTTTCCGTATGTGTGTATGTCAGGAAAACCAATATACTCTTTCAAATCAGTATTTGAATCTGTGGGACTAATTTTAATGGGAAACTTAGAAAATCCTATATCAAAGCACAACCGCAACTGGGCCTCTTGAATTTTGATACCTTTTAAAATTACTGAATTTCAAAGTAAGAAATTTTAAAAACTACTACTCAATTAAAAAAAACAACAGTCATGCATCTCTATTATGCCAATCAAATCAGATTAACAGAATGAGCAGAGCCCTACACCCGACTCTCCATGCTTTTTTAAGCATGTACACCATGCCCTCTGCTGGCCTCTCATTTCATTACACAACTTGGTAAGGGGCTAGGGAGGAAAATGCCTGCAATGCGGCGAGACCTGGGTTCGATCCCTGGGCTGGGAAGATCCCCTGGAGGAGTGCAAGGCAACCCACTCCAGTATTCTTGCCTGGAGAATCCCCACGGACAGAGGAGCCTGGTGGGCTACAGTCCATGGGGTCGAAAGAGTCAGACTTGGCTGAGCAACTAAGCACAGCCCAGCACAGGGAGGAAAGAGGGCAAAACACATGCATTCCTTCCACGGAAACGGAGCTCTCTTGTTCTGAATTAAGTACAGAAGTTCTGTCATTTTCTATCTCTTTCCCCTTCCCTTTTCCATAATGTCGGCCTTGTTTTAAAGATTTACAGAATCATGATATAAGGGTGCAATCTAATCATTTCCCCTAAAATGAGGAAATAAGTTAACAGGTAATCCAGAATGAAAGAGTACTAAAAACCGATTTAAATGTAGTTTCAAAATATATTCCTAATTAGACGTGGCTTCCGGTAACAGGAAAACTTATATGCATACTGACTAGGTGAGGAAAATTACAATATGGAAATATGCTGAGTGCCAGGGATGGCATTTTCACGGTCAAATAGTCCAAAGTGGATAATACACAACTGTTAGACAATAAAATCTAACCATTCCGTTTTATGACAAGGGGGCAAAGGTAAATAGAATTAATTGGCTCACCCAAGACTCTTAGCAAATTGGAGACAACAAAGGAGTTTCAACCTAAGATCAGATAAACTCCGAGTCACAGACTTGAAATACAAGGATGGAGCGCCAACTGAAAAACACCTTAACAATTCTCCTGCAAAACCAGAAGCAGATTCACTCTGTCCCCGCTCACGCTCTCACGTCAACTCCCACAAAGCCTGTCATGGAAAATTCACAACCTTGCTTGCCGAACTTTAATTCCAGAGATACTTACTGATTGACCAAGATACTATGCTGGGTACTGGGGGATAATATGACACCAGGCCTGCACCCAAGGGCTCACAGTCTAGAAGGCAAAAGTGTGAGGAAATAAACGACCGATGATGCCAAGTGCAACAAGGTTCAGAAGCAGCAGGAAAGAAGGAAGGATGAGCTGTCTGGAGTGCAGGGCTGAGGGGGGGAGGTGTTGCCATGAGGAAGCTCCGCTAAAGAGGTGATAGTGCCTGGAAGATACAAGTTCAGGGAGAAGCGAAAAGAGAGGGACCAGTACATGCGCCTTCATGGGAAACGCGCGTGGGATTTCAGGAGTGTGTTGACTGGAAAGGAGAAGAGTCAGTAACTATAAGCGTGTGTCCAGGGTGAGGTGGCAAGTGGCCCATGAAAAGCTGGATAGGCGGCCAGACACACATCACAGGAGCTTTGTGTGGCCGCACCCTGCAAGTGCTGTTGGCGTCTGGCCGCTCAGTCATGTCTGTTCGACCCCCATGGACTGTAGCCCACCAGGCTCCTCTGTCCATGGGATTTCCTAGGCAAGAGTACAGGAAAGGGTTGCCATTTCTCCACGGGATCTTCCTGACCCAGCGACTGAATCCACGTCTTCTGCATCACAGGCAGATTCTTTACCACTGAGCCACCAGGGAAGCCCAACCCTACAAGTAACATGGAACTTAATCAGTGGCAGGAACTTGACACTTACTTACCCTGTAATTGACAAGAGGCCACTGACGTTTTAAACCAGGCAGAGGGAACAATCGTATTAGAATTCTCACAAGTTCAAAAAGGCATCTGCTAAGTTTTTACACTAGCTTTTCTGTAACCACAGCCAAATTCCTTTCCGTTCCTCACGGTTCATCTACTTTTAAAAGAAGTGATATGCTTTAAAAGAAATGGTATTAGTATGAGTTGTAACAGTGAATAAAGACAAACTTTCTTAATGGCAATCAGTATATTATCAGTAACACTCAGCGAACACTAGGCAGGCAGGCAGGCGGCTCTCCTCCTGGCACACGCGTGCCAATTACGTTTCAAAAAGTTAGCAGAGGCATACAAGCTTTGGAAAAAGTTATCAAATTTCCCAAAGGCAAAAATGAAGCACATAATGCATTTGAACACACAGATCTCAGAAATCCAACTGGATGCGAAATAAGGCCATTGATTCCGCTGATTCATTTCTGGTAACAGAACACAATCAGTTCTCTACAAGTTCATCTGTATGAACAGTAGCTCTGATAATATTTTCAGAATGTCATTATGTTTAAATTTCTAAAAGTGGACCTCCAAGATCAGTAAAAGTTTAAAATGCTCTCTTAAGCCACTGGTATTTTTAAAAGAGACCTCAATCTGAAAATACAAACATTTGTCCTAAATGAGGCCAGCGGGGTTAGCAAATCACAGTTTCCAGAGTGGATCCTCTCTGCTCTAAATCAAATGTCACCAGAAAGAGGCCACTGACCCAGAATGTATGAATTTTTAAATTCAATTCACCAACAGAACTGAAAGTGATGTATGATTCTTTTTTCTCTTCGTTTTTCCTCTATCCTCCGCTCTGCCTAATTCACTCACAGCATAAACACCAGTCAAGCTCCTTATATCAGGCACAGAGCAAAAGGAAAACATCTACAAGGGTTTTTACACACTGGGAAGCAATTCCTGGCCAGAGACTCTGAGGAAATTAACTATTCTGATAGCACCCCCTAGTGGCCTAAAGCACTTTTCTGACCAAAGAGTCTGCATTCTAACCTGCCTAAAAGCAATGCATTAAAATTTTTGAAAACAATGAGCTTACACTCTGGGAACATCTGTCCAGTTAAATCAATAACTTTAACCTTTGGCCAACTGTTCTTTCAGCTTTAAGATAGGAAAAGTAACACCCCCAAATCACCAAAGTCCTCCCTGTGAACATGCGTTCCTCAGTACAATAAATTCCCAGTTGCTGCTGCTGTTGTTTGGTTGCTAAGCTGTGTCTGACTCTTTTAGACCCCATGGACTGTAGCCCGCCAGGTTCCTCTATCCATGAGATTTCCCAAGCAAGAATACTGGAGTGGGTTGCCATTTCCTACTCCAAGGGATCTTCCTGACCCAGGGATCAAACCCAGGTCTCCTATTTGGCAGGAGGATTCTTTACCACTGAGCCACCTGGGAAGCCCGTATTCACATAATGGCTATTTTAAAACATGAGGAATGCAGAAAGAAACACAAAGCAGTGATGGAACACGCATCCTCAAACCTACTTAGAGCATCAGGAGTATTTACGTTAAACCCATAATTCATGTGGTGACACACAGAGTTCTGTCCACTTCTTCCCAGTTATGCACTTTGACTCCCTCCTTCTTTACTGATCTGGCTCTGAGGAGAACTGCAGGGGCCAGTGAACTTTCTGGAAATGTCTTCATCGCCCAAAACTGTATTAATTTGACCACAAAATACAATTATCTTCAAAACTGAGATTTTTCTTTTGGAGATGAATTATATAAAATGCATGTCAGATTACTGTGATTTGTTAATAGGAAATGTAATTTAAAGTGATAAGTGGTAATAACAAGAAATACCTAAACCATCACCCTTCAACCTCCTGCCCAAAAGAAAAAAAGAAAATCTGATAGAGGTGCCTAGTACTCAGTACTAGTACCTAGTAGCTCAGAAGAGACCTAACATACTTTAGATCCTTCTCTGAGCAAACCTGAGACCTTCAGCCAAGCTGGGTCAGCCTGCAGTTCATAACCACACAGAATTAGAACCCACTGCCGCCCTCTACCGGGCAGACCTGGAACAAAACTAAAATCCACCCATTAATCAGCTAATTTCTTCTCCGGTTGCTTGATAATGTATAAACTTCAACATCTTATAAATTAATGATAAGCTTCCAAGAAGGGGGAAGCGCAAAGCAATTTTACAAAAATTCAAACCCATTTTCCCTCTTTATCAACTAAAAGAAGCGACAAAATGGTAGCAAACGGGGAGCCTGGCTTCAGACTTGGCTACTCTATGACAGCATGAAGTGGGTCAGGGCCCAACCAACCTAGGTCTCAATTCTCAGGTCTGCAAATGGAAGAATCACAAATCAGGAGATATTCATGGTCTTGGTTGCTCTTTTTCACTCATTCTTCAAAATGTATAGCTTTTTCTTAACAAGCTGTAACAATCTAACATATTATACCTCTATCCTGTTACTCAGGACTTCACTGATTATTACAAGGACTCAATGGACATGAGCCTGAGTAAACTCTGGGAGTTGGTGATGGACAGGGAGGCCTGGTGTGCTGCAGTCCATGGGGTCGCAAAGAGTTGGACACGACTGAGCGACTGAACTGAACTTAGTAACGAGATAGGTGTAAACCAAGGGTTGTGCATGTGCGTGAAGACCCACAGTAACTATGGGTCCCCCTTTCTCCCTTTCCCACTTTCCCCCACGAACCAGCTCCAAGACCTTTTCCATTCTTGTAGGACATTCTATACCCATATCCTAAGGCATTTATTCCCTGCTGCTCTCTGAGTTTTCCAGGTCTTGAGATGCAGGAACTATATTCCCCACTGAAGGGCAAGCCGCAGTGGCTGCACTGTATCCTTTTATCTGTCTGCGCACCCTGTGTCCACTATTGGCAGCAGTGGTCGTAATGGCAGCAGCCCTTATTGCAGCAGAAACAGGGATGGCAGCAGTGGTACCCCAGCGGCAGGAGTGAAAAAAGGTTACAAAAACCCAACAGTGATGTTATAAAACTGTAATAGTAAAGCTGTGTGTGTGTGTGTGAAAAGGTTACAAAAAACCAACAGTGATATTATAATAAAACCGTAATAGTAAAGCTGTGTGTGTGTGTGTCTGTGTGTGTGTGTGTGTGTGTGTCTCTCGCTCAGTCCTGTCCGACTCTCCGACCCCATGGACTACAGCCTGCCAGGCTCCTCTCTCCATGGAACTCTCCAGGAGAGGATACTGGAGTAAGTTGCCATTTCCTTCTCCAGGGGATCTTCCCGACCCAGGGATCAAAACCAGGTCTCCTGCATTGCAGGCAGATTCTTTACCATCTGAGCCACCAGGGAAGCCCAGTAAAGCCATATATGTGATTATGAAAATAATAAAATTTACCATGATTATGATAATTAGATTTATAGTCATTTACTATTTTGTGCCAACTATCATGCTATACACTTTCTACGCTTACCTTACTTAGTCCTCAAAAGCATGAGGTGGGTTTTTATTACCTCCCCCATTTTATGAATGAGACACCTAGCCTCTGGCCGGTGTTAACAACAGCTAATGCTACCAAACTCCTACTAGCCATTTCTCTTCCCTTTAGAATCCCCAAAGCCCTTTTATCACATTATTGTCTCCGTATCTGCAAAAACCCTGGCAAACTCACCACGTTCCTACAATGAAGTCTGCAGGGTTCTCCTTGTGCCCACGAATGGCATGGACTCCCCCTCCATCACCATCATGTGTATTAAAGAGCAGACTGCGGGCTCTGAGAACGACAACTGTGCCTCCCCGACAGCCTGCTTTTCCTGACAGCAGAGTGAAAGTGCTGGTCGCTCAGTCGTGTCTGACTCTTTGAGACCCCATGCACTGTAGCCCACCAGGTTCCTCTGTCCATGGAATTCTCCAGGCAAGAATACTGGAGTGGGTGGGCATTCCCTTCTCCAGGGGATCTTTCTGACCCAGTGATCAAACCCAGGTCTCTTGCACTGCAGACAAATGCTTTACCATCTAAGCCCCCAGGGAAGCCCTGCCTTTCCTATTTGTGCTGTTTAATCCTGCCCACCCTCTCCATCTATATCTCCTTCTTTCCTCCCCCTTTTCTTCTTTCTTCTGAGGTATAATTCAGTGGAAAGAGCACCAAAGCAGAAAGAAGAATTGCCTCTTTAAGCAATGTGACTTTAAGCAAATCTTTTCAGCTCTCATGCATTCCTCTGCATTACATAATACCTGCCCTGCCTACCTATCTTGGAGCACAGTTGTTTCAAATAAATAAGGAAGCATTTCTGAAAGCAATGTAACAGGTGTGAAAGCATAGCAGTTCTATGTGTATTTAATTCCTAGTGTTCTTAGGCTCTTCACAAACACACGTCCCCCACTTTACACAGTGGAGGGGATTGCTGTGGAGGGGGATGCCCTGGCCCACAAACTCTGCCAGCGCCTTGATGAGGCAGAGAACATTTGGACAATGGCGATGACATCATGACGGTCATTCTCTCCTTCTTTTGGCAGGCTTCCATGGGCTCTTACTCCATTCTACCCAGAGCAACAGCAACAGCCACCCACGTCACCCCTCCTCCCCCACCTGCCTTAAGGCCTCTTTCCTTGCTTCCTGTTTCACTGCATATTTCTAAATTGCCTGTCTGCGGTATCCACGAGAATTATTCTCCTTATTGATCAATACATGATATCCACAGCAGCCACTGTTGAATGGAGCGTCCAGCGTGAGTCAAAGGCAGACTCCCTGGGCGGACCCTCTCAGCCCCAGGGCAGCACCAAGTCAGCGTCCTTGGCTCCATCTGGAAGACCAGGCAGCACGGCCAACAAAGGACACCGGTTCAAATGCTTCCGCTTCCAGACCTGGTTCCGAGGCTGCAGCAGCACCATTCACCGCTCACCTCAATCTGAACATCACAGGCTAGCAAAACGTTCACTGTCTGTGAGGCTGCTGGGAAATTATAGAGAAATCCTGTCGTTTATATCCTGTGAATGTACAACCATACTGCCACAAAGCAGAAATGTTTCCTCGAAAAGGGACTAACGACCCAGTACAGTAAATACATTCACTTTACCTTTTAATGTTTTAATATAAAGAGGGAATGTAATATTAATGAGTCCTTCCTATTAAGAGCTAATTGTGCTTACAGTGAAGAAGCTGACAGATACTCCTTAAGCATATGATAACATCACCAATGAAGGATTAAATCATCATGTGCCTTGTAATATGATATGCAGAGAGGAACACGGCATCACTTACAAGATAGTCCCATCAAAAATGCATGCCCTGCATCTAATCATGAAGAATTACCAGACAAACCCAAACTACAAAACAGCTGTCCTGTACTCTTTAAAAGTGTCACAGTTGTAAAAGAAAAAGAAAGACCATTCCAGATTAAAGAAGACTAAAGGAGAGATAAAACTAAATGATCCTGGATTGGGTCCTACACCAGGTAAATTATCACTGGCAGAATTTATATGAGATCTGAAAATTAAATAATAGTTTTGCATCAGTGTTAGGCTCCTGATGTTGACAATCATACTGTGATATAAGAGAATGTCCTTGAAGTATATTTAAAGATAAAGGGCATCATGTCTGTAGCTTTGAAACGTTCCAAAAGAAAGCATGAGAGAAAATACAGAGAAATGTTTATACTATTCTGCTAACATTTTTGTAAGTCTGAAATTATTTCAAAATAAAAAGTAAAAACAGTACCAGTTATCAATACATGTCAAGTTTCAAATGTGAACTATAATATTCCTACCTACTGATTCCTAAACACACAGAAGGACCACATGGAGCCTTGGCTCATTAATATAAAACCAATCTCGGAGCCTGATATAACAAATTCTGGTACCCACAAATACCATCCGAGTTCGAGTTCACGATGGCTTCACCCAAATGTAGCAGTGATAAAATACCCCTTTCCCCCTGATAATCACTAACCATTTTTAACTCCTCAATTTCATAATTAAGAAAATGCAAACCATAAATCCTCCAGTGAGTCTACTTCCCATGAAAACACAACCATATTGAAAAGACACACCGTGTATCCCTACTTCATCCCTTCTCTGGCCAACCTACTTTTTAGCCAAGCGGGTTGGCATTTAGGCAGGGTGCCCCTGTCCTGCCATGAGTGAGCTTTAGCCACAGCAAGTGTATGAATATGAGTGTGAGTATGTGGGGACTCAAGGTTTATTTCACAAACATAAAGCAAAGACGTCAGCCAACTCTGATATTCAGATGCTCCTGCAGGAAGTGCAGAGTCCTAAGCATCTACATCTGATTCTAACAGAATGATTTACACCTTTTCCACCCAGCGATTCCAGGAATGTTAATGATGGAACAATACTCGGTCAAGCTTTCAAACCCAAAAGACAGCTGGAGACAGGCCCCTAAAAAAGCCACATGAGAAGAAAATAAAGCCTTTTCTTCTCATGCACAAGGATAAGGAAGAAGCTGAAAAGTTATACAGCTGCACTTACTCTGTTCTCCTGGGTCATTATTAGCATGTTCTCATTTAGAATTTACAGTGTCTTATGGTCCAGAAACACCAAATCTCTCATTACCCTTCACCACGTTCCTGAGGTCAGAAAGAATTTCCATTTCACAGGCAGAAAAATCAAGGTGAAAGAAAATTAAGCACTTTCTTGGTGGTCCAGTGATTAAGAATCTGCCTGCCAATGCAGGGGACACAGGTTGGATCCCCGGTCTGGGAAGATTCCACATGCCACGAGGCAACTGAGCCCATGCCCCAGCTACGGAGTCCGCACCTAGAGACTGCTCTGCACCCAGAGGCCCCTGCAACTGGAGAAAGCCCGCACGCAGCAACAAAGACCCAACAGAGCCAATGAATAAATAAACAAAACTGATTCCCAAACAGTACTATCTTTCAGCAAAAGGACCTCGAATGGACCAAACTCTCTGCCTCCAGGGGAAAAAAAAAACCAAAAATATCCTTAATTTCTGAACTTACTTTTACATCCAAAAACACAAAATCATGTTATGTCACTAAATTACCAGAGAAGACACACTGGTCTGTCTCTATTTTTTAATGTGCTTTCCTGATTTAGAGGCGTCATTCTGGATGCAGACAAGATCACCTACCCACACGGAACTATGTGGCGCTCAACTAACGCTTCACATTTGGGGCAATCATGAATATGAGAAGCCTCTTTGTCTCACACCAAACGACTGCACTGATGCGCTCCATGGGCCGTCCTCAGGGCAGCTACAATACCAGTCCCTCTCTCTCTTAAATATGAGGGTTGTTCATGATACAGAAAAACACGTATTGACAAACAGCTCTTAACTTGGATCACCATAAGGGAGGAGCAGCAGAGATGATGATTTATGACAATGAATTTCAAACAGCTTGGGTCCCGAAATGTCCAAAGCTTGGTCAACACACCCAGCTGTCATGTAAACACTGGTGTATCAATGAACTGTTTCTGTTTTAAAAACAATAAACTGAGGAGACAAAAATCAAGGTACTAACAAAGAGTAGCCTCTCAGGAACATATCCCCAAGCAAGAAACTAGAGCACAGTTTACTAGGGGCACCACAGCAAACAGGAAGGGAGACAGCTGAGAAGACGCCAATAAAGACAAGTCCAAGAAAGAGTATCACAAACAGTACTAGCGGCTCCTCTGTATCGATTTTTAAATTAACATTTACTTAAACACTTCAAGAACCTACATGTAAAGAGTCATCTTACCACAAAGGTTTACAATTCACATGGTGATTAAAATAGTGTTTACTTCCTAGTGGCCGAGCCCACATGAGGGGTTTCAAATGAGGAACAGCACAGATGCTTATCAACATCATGAGCCCAGGAGAAGGAGGGTGGTTTATTATTAACAGGAAGCCCAGGGACAAGCATATGCCAGGCATTTGAGAGGTTCAAGAGAGTGACAAACGAGTTTCAAATGGCTTTTCCTTGGCCCACTGAAGCATGCATTCATTGAGTCAACGAACATTTGCGGGCACTTACTATGAACAAGACACGCATTTTGATGGATGCTGTCCCGGCTGGCATACCAGCCATGGAACCCGCGGGCAAGGAATGGCGTGTAGTTGAGAACCAACTTACACTTCAAAATGAGAATTATGACAGGAAAACAGCCAACTTAATGAAGCTGGAGAGCCAGAATAAAATCACTGTGGGGCCCTTCTCTTTTCTATTATGATGTTTAAAGAACTAATTCACATTCGTTTCTGTGTGACTTTAAAATGTGTGGCCATTTTCCTTCTGAAGGAATGAATGACAAGCCCTGAGGTTTAAGTCTCAGACCAAGGAGCAAACAAAAGGGCATTAAGACATGGTTGGAAAACCATCTCCCAAAAGGAGCTCTGTGTTAAGATACATTCGAGAAGAAATTTGGAATGCACAACCCAGTAATATGTAACAATACGTAATCTAAACTTTAAAAAAAAAAAAAGGAAAGCGACAGCCTGAGCAGGTTCTCTGCTGATGAAGTGTCAAAGGGCAGTACGGGTTATGTAGTAAGAACTAGAGGTGCTTTAAGCTCAGTATACATTAGAGCTGACCCTTGAACAACACGAGTTTGATGTGCAAGTCCATTCACATATGGATTTTTTTCAGTGGTCACTACAGTACAGCACAATCCACAATTCAGTGAATGTGCAGGTACAGAGGAACCATATACACCAAGGGCAAACTATAAATTAATGCTCGGATTTTTGACTGCACAGAGGGCTGGTGTGCTGTTCAAGGATCAATGGTATAAGGAGGGAAGGTGAAATGGTGCCATGAATTTAAGGCTAAGGAGCTTGCACTTTATTTGATACGCAACTTGTTTCCCCCCATTTATTTGCTTTTGAATAATTTTGGAAACCACTTTTGAGCAATTAAGTGACGTGATTAGACAGTTAACCTTGCACTAGTGCCCAAGGTGGGCTGCAGTCCACAGGGTCGCTGGGAGTCGGACACGACTGAGCGACTTCACTTTCACTTTTCACTTTCATGCATTGGAGAAGGCAATGGCAACCCACTCCAGTGCTCTTGCCTGGAGAATCCCAGGGACGGGGGAGCCTGGTGGGCTGCCATCTATGGGCTCGCACAGAGTCAGATGGGACTGAAGCGACTTAGCAGCAGCAGCAGCAGTGCCCAAGGTGGAATGGGGTAGGAGAGGAGTTATTAACAGAAATCTACTGCAAATGTTCAATTAAAAACAGGAGGAAACATTCCAAGAAACGGTGCAGAGGGAAACGTGGAGAGGACTCAGAAGACAAAGAAGGCGGCCTCTGATACAAAATCAGCCCAGGGTCCTGAGGCCAGGGGGCTCAGGGAGCAGCACCAAGCACAGGCAGGTGCGGCCTGGGAGGGGAACACTGCACAAGGGGCCGAGCGGGTGGCCTGGGCAGGACGCAGGCTTGGGAAGCCCCTCTGGGAGCAGCTACACGGTGACATCAGAGGGAAACCGAAGCAAAGGCCTTTGGGGGCACACACTGTACACGTTAGTGGCTTTCTAACACCTTTCTTCACCTGTGGCTGATGTTCTAGTTATCTGATCAGAGGACCCCATGCTAGACCTCGACACCCCAGGCAAACACTCTAGGCACCTCCTTAAGCCTTCTGGACAGAGTCCCCGCACTCTGGTGGGTACTCTCGACTTTCTGCTGCCTCAAACTGAAGCTCTGGCTTCTCTATGCTGCCCCTTGGGAGGTCTCACTCTGATGGAATATTGCTAAATTTTCACTACAGAGCCATCCCAGAGACCAGCCCTGGCTCACGTCTCCACAGTCAGGCCAGTGATCCCCCATCAACTACCCAGACTCACAGCCTGAGAACAAGCCCATTCCAAAGAATTCTGCAGGTCTTAGAGACAGGCTCAGATACCCACACAAGACGGGCTCAGTTACCCACACAAGATGGGTCATTTCTTGAAGTCTATTTTAAAATCTAATATTTAAAGCAATTTGAAAGCATCAGCTAAATGTATTTCATACCCAGTGATTTAGAAAAAGCAGTGTCTAGACGTTAACAGTCCAAGTTACTATTACCTAGGTATCCGAGATGCAACCTCTCATGCATATATTTCTTGGCCAATTTTATTAACAGAGCAGACTACTTAGATTCACGTCAACTTCCCCTATAAGTATTAATCACAAAAAAGGAAATAAAAAGAACCTTCCCCTTTCTAAATCTGTGCCTACATCAACATTTTAAATTTAAATATCTAATACAATTTTAAAATCAAACTAAACCAAACCAAATCTGAGGTTAAATTTTGTTAAGTTTCATACCATAATAAAATCTATCATTACAAACAAGAAAAACTCTGGGTCAACACATAAATATACTCACACATACATACCATTTTTTAAAAAATCTAAAACCCAGTTTTTTAGGTAATTATTAACATAATTTAGTTAACATAGCATAGACTACAGAAAAAATCAAGGTCTTTTAGAGAAAAGAAACTCTGTCACTCAGATATTCAAAATAACTATTAAAAACGAAAGGGTTTTTTTTTTTTTTTCGCTTTGTCATTTCAAGCTGATTAAAAATGACTGTTCATCTTTGGTATAATCCACCCCCTAAAAAAAGATATTCAAAGATATTTTACCTCTCCAGTCTTTTAGTCTCAACACAAGCCCCTCCCCTCCCCTCTGACCTTCTTTAAGCAAAGCCAATACATGGAAAAATGAAATCATTTTGAGTTTCACATTGTTTCTACACCCAAACACATAGCTGCAGCCTGAGGTAACCAAAAGGCAAAATGCAGTTATCTGAGTAATCACTAACCCAGTGACCTCTAAATACACACCCTGATTATGTGGAAATCTTTTTCTATTCTTCTACAGGCTCCACTTCCCTGGGTGGGGGAGAGGCTCCCACTGGGGCCAGAGTGCTCAGGGCGCTTACCTTTTTGGCTCTTTGGGCTATGTCTGGTGTTCTTGTAAGCAGCTTTTCAATCAGGTACTCTCTGTTCTGCAAAACAAATATTCCCAAGGTTTGACATCATATATGATACACTGAAATTCATAGTGATTTTAAAAATAGCAGATTTACTTGGGTTTTTAAGCATGTTACCTTGGCTTTCTGGAAGAATTTGCATTTTAAAAGTTCTGCTGCTGTGGGCCTGAAAGATCAATAATAAATTAGAGTTGAAACAATGACCACTCAATAAAGACACTGCCTTGATGAAACAACTTAATCCTAGAGTCTTTCTGGAAGACCAGTTTCAGGAATAGCAAACCACAGACTAAATTCATCGTAAGCTGGCACCAAATAAACTGGCACCGATTTTCCAGTTCTTTTCAAACGCCTCTACTGCAAAACACATAAACTCCTGTAAGTTAAATATCTGGGGCATGATCAACTTTCCATCCTCCTTCCTTACACTTCACTAAGTGAATGCAGGGTTTCTAAAAGGTGGCAGACTGACATGTCTGTGAGCTAACTCCCTGTATTTATTCAGAAGCAGTACAAGCGGCGGTATGACCCTATCAAGGAAACTATGTCCACGGTGTTCTCCGATTCTCTATGAGCGGCGGTGTCTGCAAGGGGACCACGCACGTGCGCACCACCACACTATCCACCCACCAAGTCACCCTGTCTAAAGTACCTGGACTACTGGTCTTCAAGGAACCTAAGTCTGACAGTGACTAACAGGACGCAAAGCCATTCATTTACAAGCACGGCGAGGCTAGTCTGACTGTTCCCCCAAGTGCCACTTGTCCCTCTGTCCTGTATTCCCCACAAACTGACAGTTGGGTCAGAAGGCCTGGCTAGGCTGACACAAGTACTTGGGGGAAGGACTTCAGAGAAGATGCACATTGGAATTACTGCGGCACTGGGAGGCACATGGTGATAGGTTATTTCACCGGGACAGATGTTATGTTGAACCACTTGGTCCCCAGGCCTGAGAGCTCTCCAAGGTAAGTTTGCCCCACTGCAACTGGCAAGTATCCTGTTGGATAATACTTTGCCATGATATGCATATCCTGTCCTGGAGAATCTTCCACCTGCTGGTTTTGGCATCTTTGCCTTAAATAATTATGTCACTGGAGGCGGCAGAACACTGATTTTTCCACTTCCGTCATTCCTTCTGTGTTAAATAACTGGCACTCTCCACAAAGAACCACTTCCTTGATCAGTAGTTCCTGCAGACATGCAGAAAGAATCACATAAGCCTAGAGGACAGACAGTCAGCAAGATAACTGGGCTGTTCTCTTTAAAAGTTGGTGTCGTAGAAGAAAAGGGGAGACGTGAGGGGGCTGTTTTAGATGAAAACTGATTTAAACATAAAACCAAAAGCAACGTGTGACCCTCTCCTGAGTTTTGAATTTTAAGAGGAGAAGAAGCTACGAGACATTTAGAAATAGAGATGGGCGAATGTGCTAGGCAGCGCGCAATTTTAGTAAATTTCTGTTCATCTACTTAAGTGTGGAAAAGTATTTCGGGGATGGAGGAATGTGTCTTTATTTGGAGGGAATGCACGCTGATGTCATAAGTTTGTTCCTTATTTTCTGTTCAGCCAATAAAATGGAGATGACAGGGACAGCAGGTATGAGAAAGGTGAATAATTGTTGAATCTAGGTGTTTACAAAGACGTAAACACTGTATTATTTTATCATCTTTTCTGTATGTTTCAAATTTTTCATAATAAAAAACTGGGAGGGGGGAGGGAAGCCCGAGTGAGTATCAGCAGGTCTCTTCTCAGGCAGTGATCGTAGAAGTGCCTAAGACTACTGTGCTATGGGATCCAAGTTTACAGGGAGTCCTCACACTTGAAGAGACTGGAAACCAGTGCTCTGAACCAGGAAGCCCCACTAAAATGTGTCCAGGGACCCAGCATGCTAAAGAATTAGGGAGCGTCATTCAGCGCAATGGTGAACAAACTGTGACAGTCTGCAGGGGCCATAGACTGCATTTCTGTGCAAAGACGTTTTCTCTCTAAATCATTAGTGCGCTTTTCCTCAATTTCAAGTGGAACACGGGTTACAAGTACCTAACAAAGAACCCCAAACGGCCACAGCCAATGCAACCAGCAGCCTCTAATTGCTAATTTCTTTGAGTAACTAAAGGTCTACATGACAGGTGGGCCACACTTTACATTCTGTGTTCCATGTTCCTTGCTAAGTTGATTCAAATTCAGGAATTTTTACCTTGGACCTTGTTTCTGTACTTTGCTTACCAGGCAACTAGAACTAAAAAGGATAACTGAAGTGATTTAACTTAGGCTGCTTTTTTTTTTTTTTTTTAATGTAGACTACTCTTAAGAGATCACTGGTAGAGTTTTTTGCTTCCAGCAACTGCAAATTCATTCTTTCATTCTCTCGGTAAGTATGCAATGAACACCGGCTATTTGTCAGGTATCATGCTAGACCCTAGGCACACTCTGATGACGCTGACAGACATAAACACCACCCTCGTCAGCTTACAACCTGGCAGATAAGAGACTGTGCTGTCAGGCGGGGAGAGGATGGTCAGAACATTCGAACACATGGGTTGTGTCCGTGGGAAGGAGACGGCTACTGAGAACATTCAGAACCATTACACGAGGGACTGGGTATGTCTGGCAACTGACACTATGAAACCAAATTTCAAAAACCAAGACACGTTCAAAATAACCTAGATTTAATTTTTTTAAGTGAAAAGAAAAGAAAGCTAAGAAAATTAAGATGATGAAGGAACTCAAAGCCACTCTTTTGGTTTAAATCCTCCACTCTCTCTGGTCAAATGGCTTCCCTTGTGGCTCGGACGGTAAAAAATCTGCCTGCCATGTGGGAGACCTGGGTTGGATCCCTGGGTTGGGAAAATTCCCTGGAGAAAGAGAACAGCTACCCACTCCAGTGTTCTTGCCTGGAAAACTCCATGGACAGAGGAGCATGGCAGCCTATAGTCCATAAGGTCGCAGAGAGTTGAACACGACTGAGCCACTTACAATTTCACTGTTTTTCTGGTCAATACTGTTTTGACACAGTCTCCTGGCTAGTCTGTCTGCCACTTCTCTCTTCCTCATTCCAACCCACCATCCACACTGCTCCCTAGCTGGCTTCTAAACAAAAAATACTTTCTTATCCCTCCTAAAGGATTTTAGTGGCCTGAGATCTTCCCATCATGCCCCACATCAACTTACCCTCCAAACACAGTGATGGTCTCACCCACGCCTTGCTCTTTCATGACTAAGCACACTGCTGTGCTTCAGAATTGTTTGTAACCAACTGGCACACCCTTGCTTATCCATCAAGAACCCTTTTAAATGGCATCCATCTTCAAAGATACTTCTCCCAGCTCCTACAAGTAGAATTCATTGCTCACACACCAATCTACCCACACTCACTTTGCAATGATCTGTTTCTGCATCTCCCTGCCTCCACCTCACTAGGTTACAAGCCCTTCCAAGGAAGGGACCACACAGTGTTCACTTTTTTGTATCCCCAAAGCCTAACACAGACCACAAAACTGCTATAGCTCAATTTCATGCCAGAATCAAATACGGGGTAAAAGTGATGCTACTAGACATCTGAGCACCAAACTACAACTTCTGGAACTAGAGTTAGCACCAAATTCGAAGCATCTATTCAATATAGTAGAGAACAGGAGAATGATGTAATGAAGACAAGACTCGGGCTAACAAGAAACAAAAGGAAAGAGTGTATCCGCGTGCAATGAGAAGGAAAGTCACAAATGCCTTCCTTTCTCCTCTAAACCCCCAACTCCTCACTTCAGCTTACCAAGGTCAAGTGTAGGACCCATGTAAAGAGAAGGCTGGGAAATGCCAGATATACCTGGAGATGAATGAAGGCAAAAGCAGAAGTGGGCAGCGGAGGATGAGATGCTTAGATGGCGTCACCAACTCAAAGGACAGGAATCTGAGCAAACTCCAGGAGAAGTGGAGGACAGAGAAGCCTAAAACACGGGGTTGCAAAGCACTGGACATGACTGAGTGATTGAACAACAACAACAACCCGGGGATACAGGCCCGGGACTGTTTCCCTCCCCAGCAAGGCCATTTCTGCGGTCATCAAGACTGTCAAGAGGAAAAGCATGCTGAAGAGAAAACCCTGTTCTCTGAACTCTACTCAACTTCATCAACAGACACAGAAACACAGTGACGTGAGAAATGAGAAGTCGTTTAAAAAGCCACATTCCTTTCTTAACAGGGTTAATATTTAAATAACAGGTAACCTTGACTCTATAAAAGAGAAGACCTAAATAGCAGATCCCTTTATAGTTGAATTCTACATATGTCAAACTACTTCCAAAACAAGTGTGGAAAAGTAGAAGCAGGAGGAGTGAGGAAGGGAAGAACGTGAGAGAAGGTGTGAGAAAAATCAAGATGCACGCTGCCCATTCGGTTTTAGGGTTTCTATATGTTTTGCGTGTTTTACTCTTACGTTATAGAGATTACTGTGTGTCTGTGTGCGCTCAGTCGTGTCTAACTCTTTGCGACCCCATAGACTGCAGCCCACCAGGCTCTTCCGTCCATGGGATTTCCCAGGCAAGAGTACTGGAGTGGGCTGCAATTTCGTTCTCCAGGGGCTCTTCCTGACCTAGGGATCAAACCCACATCTCCTTTACTGGGACTGCTGAGCCCCCTGGGAAGCCCATGGAGATTACTAGTGTAGGGTTAAAGCAGGAACCATCAGTGCTGCCTGCCTCTTAGCCGAGTACTACAGTAGAAAGAATCCTGCAAGCATTGTTATGTCTTACAAGGCCACTAACAATTATCAAGCAATACAATATTACAAGCAAACACCATATTACAAGAAATGCTAAAATGCTATACCAGCAACTGTAATGAGGTCCTAGGCTTTGAACAATGATTCAATTTTAAACCCTTAAAAACAATGCGGAAGGAGTCTGCAAGCACCAACATTCTCAGAAGAAAATCCCTTAAAGGATTCAAATACGTGTGGATAAGCCAAAGTCCACCAAGACTTAAAATAATGTTCAAAGGATTCAGGATGAATATGATACAGTTTAAATAGCTCTGAAAATTTGTATTTTAACGTCTAACAATACACTCACCTCCAGCAGAGCTGTATTTCTCACCTTGGCCCCCCTCCCAAAGAAATATTTAAGTTTTGTTTCCAATGGATTCATCTATGCAACATCAACTCCTTTGTGGATGGAAAAATGTGCCCCAAAAATGCTATTTTTATAGTTGCCATCCATATGAAATATGTAGCCTCTAAGAGAAAGGATTTTTTTTTTAAGAATAACAAAATGTTCTGCTATGCAAATATAAGCAAATCTTTGTCTATGCAAATGCAGGGCACAGACTTGGATGAGGCAAAGAACTCTGACACCCAGCTCTTAGGCAATGGGAAGTTCCAAGAGTTCTTGAGGTTGATAGAAAGCACAGCTCCTTCTCAGCTAGCCTGAGGGCTCTCACACTGCAATGACTCCGTTCTGGTCACTGTTACCCAGTGATATGTTTTCACTCATTGCTAAAAAAAGGCACTCAGTAAAACCAAGGTGTTGGTACCAGTTAACTGCTTTTAGACTACACGTAGAGGATCTATATGCTGGCAACAGAAATAAATATAAGGATCAAAACTCCTGCCTTCACCCCTCTCTCAACCCACTACAATCTGGTTTGGCTCTGAAATTCTTTTCAATGAGTCTAAATCATCCCCAAATTGCAAGCTCCCCCATTGCTTGCAGGTGTTCAGGAAATACCACTGAGTATGTAATGCAGACCAGTCACTGTTGACAGAAAGACAGAGAGGAAGATGAGAGACTCAGACTCTCCTTCTAAAAACCTAGGAAACTCATGAGGAAATTGGACATGCAAGTCAATTAACCTACACAGCGCAGTAAGTGCTACAAGAGACATATCTTTGAATACTGTAGGAAATCAGAAGTTGCAATGACTCCACTGGTTAGGAAAAGACAGGCGAATAATGAAGAAAGAAAGAAAATGGCAATCCCAATTTCAGGAATACTTAGAAATACTCAGGCACTGTGTTCTCTGCTTTAAATGCATTATCTTGTTCCATCCCCGCAGCAATGCTAGGACCTGATGTTATTGAGCCCATTTTACAGACAAGGAAACTGAGGCATACAGATGATGAGGAAGAAGGGCGAGGACGCTCACCCAAATGTATCTAACTTTGAGAATTTAGGGCCTTTGAACGAAGCTGTGAAAGACGGGTGGAAAGGGGAGAGGAGAAGAGGAAAAATATTTGGACAATATAAGCAAAGGTAGAGAAGACAGGAAATATTCACACTTTCAGACTTGCATGACAATTCAATGTTTACTTATTAATTCAGTCATGAATACATATTTTAACTGCATCCTATTTAATAGATAACTCCACAATCACAATACTGTTTTTTTCCATCCTCACATCTCCCCAATCATCTTTACCCAAACTTCCTACACTGTGTTTTTTTCATTACAAGAATGAAACACCTGGGAAGGTCATGCACCACTAATACTCTCTGTTAGAGAGGAGAATCGTACAACGGCACGAAGATTATGTCATAGAGGAAATGCCTTTTAAAGGTCCTTAAACTATTCATCCTTTGTAAATCAATACCGTTACTAAGAGAGTACTTTGAGGGAAAGACGTAAGAATTTGAATATCGGCTGTACAGGTCTTTTCTAACAGTTTTGTTGTTATTTTTTAGTGGGGTGATGGGAACCTGACATTTGAGCTCATATAACAAATTAAACCTGGAAACACTTTCAAGATTATTGAGAAAAATAGATGGAATGTTAAATATAAAGTATGATGGTCTATTTTGACAAAACTATGAGTCTCCTAAAGGGATATATTTTCATATCAGGAAGTACACTAACAATTCTGTGTATGTTCAGTCGCTCACTTGTGTCTTGACTTTCTGCGACCCCGTGGACTGCAGCCTGCCAGGCTCCTCTGTCCATGGGACTATCGAGGCAAGAATACTGGAATGGATTGCCAAATTTCTTCCTCCAGAGGATCTACCTGACCCAGAGATCAAACACATGTCTTCTGCATTGGAATAAGGATTTTTTTACCACTGAGCCACCTGGGAAGCCCAACAATTCTACCCTCCAGAATCTTTTATCAAAATAGCTGGAACTGTGATTACCTATCACTACCACTAGGTGGGATCTCAACTAAGAATCACAAAGACCATTGGTTACAATCTAGTTAGTGCGAAAGGGGAGGACAGGTTCTTCTCTCACTGGGGTTTGGAGGATCAAACTCTGTTTTCCTTGCCAAAAACTTACGTTTGGAGATGACACCAAATAGGAAAGAGGAAAGTCAGTCAGTCTTGCATCCTTGTTACAATAAATGATTTCGAGATGCTTAACAGCTAAGTCTTTGAATCTGGCTTCATGAGAAAGGTGACTGACACAGAGAAGCTTCAAGGCAAGTTCAAGGGCTTCCCTGATAGCTCAGTTGGTAAAGAAGCCACCTGCAATGCAGGAGACTCCAGTTTGATTCCTGGGTTGGGAAGATCTGCTGGAGAAGGGACAGGGATCCACTCCAGTATTCTTGGGTTTCCCTTGTGGCTCAGCTGGTAAAAAGATTGCCTGCAATGCAGGAGACCTGGGTTCGATTCCGGGTTTGGGAAGACCCCCTAGAGAAGGGAAAGGCTACCCACTCCATTAGTCTTATCTGGAGAATTCCATGGACTGAACAGTTCATGGGATCACAAAGAGTCAGATATGACTGAGCAATTTTCACTTTTTTCTTCTTTCAAGGCAAATTCAGTGAACGTAAAAGAAGTCACTACAAAGAACAGGTAATATAATGCAAAGTGTGTTTATTCTAGAGAAGGGTAGCCAACTCAAACAGTAGATCACTGTGTAAAAGAAAATGGCTCAAGTTTCATCAAGAACTTAAAAATAAAGGAATCCTTCGAAAAGCAGGTCCTCCCTGAAAAAGAAAGTTCCAGAAGAGAAGCCAGTTTTGACATTTTGGAATACGAGTATCAAATCAGAGTTCTGGATGGATGAGGGTAGCCAGAAACTTCTCAGCAGCCTCTACAGGTGCGTAATCCATTTAACGCTGTGTGAGGTCAAAGCCGCACACAGCCAAGCACCACAAAGGGAGGCTATTCAGCGAAGGAGTGTGCTCCCTTCCTGTCATGAACCTTCTCTAAGTGACAAAGGACACTGGGCTCTACTCTTCACTACCCAGGATATTTCAAAATCACAGAAAGGGAGAAGGAAGAGACAAACTCAGAAAACAGACATACCACAGTGCAGGGCGATAACCCAAGACTAAAGAGGAAATACTAAAGTTAATTTAAAACCATTTGCTTCTGTTTATATGATTAATCTTTTGAATGTAAAAATGTTAATCTTCTTTACTGATAATCTTTTAAAACAGCACAAACAACTTGTTCTGCAACTCAAAGGAAGCTCATGCAAAATTCAATAGCTCTGCCTGGTTTAGACTGGAGCTGGCAGGATATTCAAACCCTGAGAGGTCAGCTCAACCTACACAGTGCAGAATATTAGCTCAGCTTCTGAATGTGCGGCTGCCAACTGCTTCTGATTTCTGTTTTACTTCATTTCCTTTGCTGACAGAGCCCACACCTAACAAGCACAGCCAATCTTATTAACACTGAAAATTTCCCTCTGTCTCTCCCTGGTCCTCGCTCACTTCTGTCCCTTTCAGATCCAAGCTTCTACTAACAGGCTGGAAATACGGGGACCAGAGCTGGATCTCCTTGAACTGGAAGCCCCGTCCGGGCACAGCCTCTTCCCCATCCACAAACCATGCTTCGTCAGGACTCCACCCAGCCATGGCCACTCATTCCGTTTGACATACCTTTTGGAGGGATCCTTCTGAAGACACAGTGAAAGTAACTTTCTAAAGGACTTGCCATACTTTTTCATCATCTCCTTATCCTCTACTCCCGTTTCCAAAGTGGGTGGATCATTTTGCAAAGTCAACATCAACACCTGCAGCAGAAACAAACGGGAAGACAGGATCTCAAGACAGGCACTGCTTGCTACAAATGAGTTTTTTCATCAAAGTCTCAAAGACCCTCCTCCAGTAGTTACACATTAGGTGCTTCCCCATGATTTTCATTTTCTAGAAGACGTATATTCAAAGTATTCAGTTCCCTTTGCAAAGCTGTTCATGTGCCCTTTAACCTTTTTTGTTATTCCATTGACAGAACTTACAAAATCTGCTCTATGTGTTAACGTGATCTCCCAAAGGGGCTGGGACAGAGCTTCCTGGGAACTGGTTCTCACACAGCCTGCAGGAGCACGTAGCCTCACAGCTCCAGCACCAGCTTAGTGCAGACAGGGGCACTGTCTGGGAAAGGGGGTGGTAGAGGGGGAAGAGAGAGGCCCAGAGCAGCAGGGAATGTTCATGTTTACAGGTCATTCCTAAGTAAGGAACTGCCCGTGCTCAAGGCTTCTGTAACACATTACCAGCCTTAGAAATAAATCCACAACATCCCAGGAGGTAACACACGATTTCCTTCTTTCTCTTAATGAAAAAACATACAGAAATGTTTAACGGCTTGGCAAAACTGAGACACTGAAAGATGGCCAGGATACAGCTGAGTTGCTAAAACCCATAACCAGGACAAAAGGCCATGCTGCTTCTGGAAAGGGACAAAACTACATGAAAATACAGTTTTCACATCGGAAAGGTAAAAAAATTCCAATCTTTCACACTAACATCAAAATTTTTTGCTAAAAAAAAAAAAAAAAAAAAAAAGAGTAGACTTTGTAGCAAACTATTGATCTATAAAATGAAAAAAACTCATTAATGCATAAATCAGCCTTAATTTATGCAAATGCTATAAAGCCAAGACTCTTTTCAAGTGCTTTCAGATGTGGGAAAAGATGAAGGATTAAAGTGACAGTTTACTGTTTGTAGAGGATAATAGCAATCCAAAGAAAAGTGGCAAATCTGTCAGATCTGACGAAGTCCTGCAGGACTTTAGGCTGGGATTAGCAATGTGATGGATTCAAGTGGAAAACACTAAAAAGCAGGGAAAAAAAAAAAAGACCTAAGAAAAAATAATAGAGAAAAACCAGATAGAAGGAAAATCCTCAGGGTTATTTCAGTGCTTTTTCCCTGAAACGTCACTTCCATTGTTTACACCTCAATTTTAAATTTTCAGCTAACAAAATCAGGTGTGTACATGCAACCCCTGAATCCTATCTATATTAAAAATATGTACATTAAATATAGAGGAAACAGTGTAATGAACTATGCTACAATTTTAATAGGGGTTATCTGTGGTTGATGAGATTATGGATGACTGTTTTCTTTATTTATTTGTACTTCAACATTATCTACAACAAGAATGTTATTAACTTTTTAATCAGTAAGATTATTTAACTTTTTTAATCCGGTTTTGTTTTTTTTTAATCCTCCTAAGCTTTTCCAATTAAATCCTAGAAAAAAGTTGAAACAAACATACACCATATTCTCTGTAAAATACCTTCATAATTTCCACTCAAGCTATTTCAGCCTCATAACAAAATCCAGTTGGATAAAACAGTCCTGATACCACTGCCTCAAAACTAACAGAAATGATGCTGTGGCCCAGTTAAAAGAATAACAAAAAAATCTAAAAATAGTATCCAAATGTATGTCGTTCCTAAAAACACTGGGCTCCCACACTTCAGATGAATTACCAACAGGACACTATGAGAACAAGAGGGAAATGTTATGGATCATGGAAAGGCAAAAAAAAGCCTGAAAATCTGGAAATCCATCTGTAAAGATGGTATCACTATAATCTATTTTTAGATTTTTCTTGGGGAGTCAGGGGTATTCTACCATAAAGAGAGTAATGGCCAGCATTTGTCACAGCTATCAACCTCCATCGGCCAATCTGACCACACTCCTCTGTGCTATGAATGTAAAGCAGGCTTCAAGGCTGGGGACCAGGCTGCTTTTATTCCATTCTGTCCACTGAGAACATCAGACAACATTTAACTCAGCTGCACCCCTCCATTAAATCTCCTTGGGCCTCAGAAAGAATGACTATGTTAAAGAGAATTAGCGAATGGATTCTGTTAAATCACCCTTCAAACCCGACATGTTATTTCCAAGAGTAATTACTTTCATAGGAGGATACTTGTGATAAGGCGCTGCTCCTGTGGCTAGTTCGATGGCAGTTATTCCAAAACTCCACATGTCGGCCTTGAAGTCATAGCCTCTCACCTAAGAAAGGAAGCAGGAAAAAAACACAATTATATGGCAGGCATGTTACACATGATGGGGGCAGGGGGCTCCGTATTATGTCAGAAGTCCACGGCTCTGTGTGCCCAACTTTGATATTACTTTGCTGAGGCTCAGCAATCAGGAATTAAACCTTACATGATGCATTCTAGTAAAATGACTGATTTGAATGAAATGTTAGTGCATTAATGATATGTACAACTATACTGTGTCAATCAAAACATTATTATTTTTTTACCTGTTCCATGACTTCAGGAGCCATCCAACACGGGGTGCCAACGAATGTTTTTCTTACTTTATTCCGGGTAACATCACCCCCTGTCGCTAAGAAAGCACTTACCCCAAAATCTGAAAGGGAAAAAAATATCATCCTTATTTTATGTAAGACATTATAGCTTACAAATTTTGAGTTTATGAACATCTCTATTCTTGGCCGGCCTCACAGTGATGATGGAGTTGTCTCAGCCATACACCAGGGCACTCCTGCCACTTGCCGCCCCCTACACTTCAGAGTATGCCCTCATCACAGGTCAGCAAGCCCAGTCCAAAAGCTCAACATATCAACTTATGTTTTCTACCAAAAAGGCATCACAAGTCTTAACCAAACATAAAAGTTTGCAATAAAAATATAAACACCTTCCCAAAACCCTAAATTAACTATAAAGGATCTTAGCTTTTGGAAAAAGGATCTTAGCTTTTAGCTATGATTCATTTTAGAAAATCGTTTATAACACTGAAGACAGTAAAACTAGCCGTGTGTCTTTTTATGTTTTTCTTTTATTATGATTATTTTCTAGCCTCTTTAATTATACAACATCAACATCAATGTTCGGGGAATGGGTTTATTTTTTGAAATAAAGGATGAATAATATCCAGCTTCCACATTCCCAGGCCCTTGCTTAACAGTGCTCTGTAACATTCTAGCCAAAAACATAACGGCAAATCCACAAACCCAGATCCATAAAGCCAACACGCCCAGGTTTGTCTACATGAAGCAATGGCAACCCACTGCAGTACTTTGGCCTGGAAAATCCCATGGACGGAGGAGCCTGGTAGGCTGCACTCCATGGGGTCGCTAGGAGTCGGACAGGACTGAGCGACTTCTCTTTCACTTTTCACTTTCGTGCACTGGAGAAGGAAATGGCAACCCACTCCAGTGTTCTTGCCTGTGGAGTCCCAGGGACGGGGTTGCCTGGTGGGCTGCCGTCTCTGGGGCTGCACAGAGTCGGACACGACAGAAGCGACTTAGCAGCAGCAATCAACACAAACGAAAAGCCCAGTCAGCAAAGATTGTTTTCTTTCCAATGTGTGCTTTCTGGATAATTCTCATAGGTATAGATAGAAAGGTCTGTAGAATGAAATAATACCCTTCTTGACATCCATCATATACTGGAAGTTCTTCTCGTGAGGCGATTAATTAATTAAGCATATTGTATATGTGTCTGCATTTATACAAAAACGGTTTTATATGTAAAAGTAGAGAGGGAATGTTGTACTGTGCTTAGTTGCTCAGTTGTGTCCAACTCTTTGTGATCCCATTGACTGTAGCCTGCCTGGCTCCTCTGTCCATGGGATTTCCCAGGCAAGAATACTGGAGTCAATTGCCATTTCCTTCTCCAGGGAATCTTCCTGATCCAGGGATCAAACCTGGGTCTCCCACATTGCAGGTAGATTCTTTACCATCTGAGCCACCAGGGAAGCCCATGTTGTTCCTACACATATTGTATTTTCAAAGTGGAGAAAACTTAAGTGATTTGCTGCTAGAAAAGACTCTGATGCTGGGAAGGATTGGGGGCAGCAGGAGAAGGGGATGACAGAGGATGAGATGGCTCGATGGCATTACCAACTCGATGCACATGAGTTTGGGTGAACTCTGGGAGTTGGTGATGGACAGGGAGGCCTGGCATGCTGCAATTCATGGGGTCGCAAAGAGTTGGCCACGACTGAGCGACTGAACTGAACTGAACTGAAGCTTTTTCTAGGTCATGATGCTAACATGGACTTGATCTTAAAATCAGCAGTACCCACATCTCTTGCCTCTCCTGAATTGGCAGGTGGATTCTTTACCACTGCAGCATCTGAGAAGCTCATAGAGATGGAACCCCAATGATGATTAATTCATGAATCTGTGCTTAGATTTTACTAATGGTTAAAATTAGTTAAGAAGTTGCAGGATCAGCTATCTAGAGCTAGTACAGACCTATCAGTAAGAGCCAATTCAAGGACAGGTAAATAGTAATAAGGGTACCCACTCAATGGACTTGAATTTGAGCAAACTCAAGGAAAAAGAGAAGGACAGGGAAGCCCGGCGCGCTGTAGTTCATGGGGGTCACAAAGAGTCTGGCAAGTCTTAATGACTGAACAACAACAAATAGTAATAAAAATGGGGGGGGGGGGGTCAATACTGCAAAACACTGTACCAGATTACACAGTGTGAGCCCCTTCAAACTGCTCTCACATAACTCTCCACAGCTGGGCCCTTTAGTGACTGCCAGGATGACGGCAATTACCGAAGAACAGCATCAAGAACAAACCAAGGTCAAATATTGGCATTTGTGTTAGACCGACATTACTGAGTTATGCAATAACACTGGAACCAGTTCTCTGAGTTGAAATCTGCTGACTGTTTCATTTTATTTACATTTAAATGTATTCCACTCCCAAGAGGATTACAACTTCAAGTAAAAGGACAAAAATTGACAAAGGGAGTCTTTATTCCAACTGCTACTTTCATGTTAATAGTGAGCAAAAGTATATTCTGAAAATGTCATATAGTTTAATTTGCACACATGCGCCCAACTCTATTTTAACTCTTACATTACAGTCAGAAAAAAAATCAAACTCTGTGAAAAGAAACCTCTAAAACCATTGAACCAATCTCTTGCAAGTAGCAGGAGGTAACGTTCATTCTCTTACGGAAGAGCTAGATGGAGTTATTCCTTTGTAAGCATCTTCCATATTGGCTAGAGGAAGAGACAATACGAGATAAGGCTTTCCAAAATATAAATTTCAACTTCACCTGTATTTCTGAAAAGAAGTTTAAAGTGAACCCAACATTCCATTTTTATTAAACTAATTTTAAAATATGATAATATTAAATAAATACATACCATCTGTAAATAATTAAGAAAATGGGTACAGGTTGCCTTAAGGAAAAATAAGTTCTTTTCCATGGAGCTGAAGCAACTCTACACCCAGATAAACATATATCTTCCTAAAAGATATAATCTGGATAAAAATCCATTCTTAATGTTAATTTTTTAATTCCTTAAAAATATCATCTGATTAGACCTTTTTAAAGCTCCAAAAATAGCTGAGAGAGATGTACAGTTGTAATTCATTACTGACAATACCTCTTCAAAGTATTTTTCTGATTCACATATGTACTCACAGCCTCCACTTAGAACACTCCCTTTTAAGTTATAAACAGATCATTAAACGTCTTAAAAGCTCAGAAGAATTCCACAAGCAGAAAACACCAATCCTAACATCTGCTCACCCTATGACTACAAAATAAAGGTACAATTCGCTCCTAAGTACAGCCAATGTATATAGAAAAAGATTTATATGTACTGAGAAAGAGAACTTCTGGACTGAAGTATACAGCATGCTTGTGTAAACAGGAAGGCAGGTATACTCCGTGTAGACAGCTCATATGAGACAAATGGAAGGAGGGGAAGAGCGCCCTTGACTGCTGAGAGAGACCGCTAGACAGCTCAAGGGAGTGGAGCCAGATACACGTGGGTCAGAAACCACGAACATTTCTCTGGCAACGTGGAATCAAAGGCTACACATAAAGTTCACCAGCCTCCTGGAATAACTGCATCTCAAACCAGAAAGAATGCTGTCATCCTGGTAACAAAAGGCTCTCACGTCTTTTGAATCCATCCATTTCTCTCCTTCCCCACTGCTCTTGCGTTGGTTTAAGCCAAGATTCCTGTGGCTACCTTCTAATTTACCAGTGGCCTGCTTTCCCCAGATCTAGCCTCCAGCAATCAGGCCCTTCTATGTCACAGAACTGAAGGCTCCTTAAAAGTCTTAAAGGCTCCCTGCTCTCCCAGAATCAAGTTAGAATCCCTCAGCACAACACGTTAACTCTGACTGTCCTTTCCTCTCCCACCTCATCTATCACTACTCCCAAATTACGACCTTGAGCCTGTGCGTGCTTGCTAAGTCACTTCAGTCATGTCCCACTCTGTGTGACCCCATGACCAGAGCCCACCAGGCTCCCCTGTCCATGGGATTCTCCAGGCAAGAATACTGGAGTGGGCTGCTGTACCCTCCTCCAAAGGGTCTTCTCGAGCCAGAGATCAAACCCAAGTCTCTTAAGTCTACCTGCATTGGCAGATGGGTTCTTGACCACTGGCGCCACCTGGGAAGTCCAGCCTTGAGCCCAGCCCTCCTAAACTACCTACTTTTAATTGCCTGAACCCACCACCATCCTCACGCTCAGTAGTGCAGCCTTTGCGCTTGGATGACACCTTTGCCTCTGCATCACCATCTGGACACAATGTTCCCTCCACTAAGAGCAGGACCATCAGCAGAGGACACTCTGCTGGTCCTCATTAATGACAGAACCATCTTCAGCATCCTAGCTCTTGCTGCCACAGGGCTTTTCCACCGCTGCTCTGTTTAGGTGTGGTCATTTCAACATGCATTCATCACCTTTACCTAATTGGTGACATACAACTTCAGCGACTTTGGGAATTGTTGTGTTTTGATATGTGAATGCTGCTGAGCCCTGGGGAGGATCTGCACGGTTCTGGGGTGCTGCTACCTGATCTAGAAAGTGGCAGAGCTGTCAGGAAATAGCACAGCTCTAAGGGACCAGGTACAGGATAGATAAGTGGTTAGACCAAACACTAAGCTATTCCCCAACTGTGTGACTCCATCAAGGCACTTAATCTTTCTGGATCTCTGTTTTCAGGCCTCTTGGTAATGCTTGTTTTTACATTATTTTCACATTTAACACTCCCCTATTTCTTTTTACCATGGATAAAAATACTGTAAAATAATTGTTCAGTTCAGTTGCTCAGTCGTGTCTGACTCTTCGTGACCCCATGAATCGCAGCACGCCAGGCCTCCCTGTCCATCACCAACTCCCGGAGTTCACTCAAACTCACGTCCATCAAGTCGGTGATGCCATCCAGCCATCTCATCCTCTGTTGTCCCCTTCTCCTGCTGCCCCCAATCCCTCCCAGTATCAGGGTCTTTTCCAATGAGTCAGCTCTTCACATGAGGTGGCCAAAGTATTGGAGTTTCAGCTTTAGCATCAGTCCTTCCAATGATCTCCTTTGGAATGGACTGGTTGGATCTCCTTGCAGTCCAAGGGACTCTCAAGAGTCTTCTCCAACACCACAGTTCAAAAGCATCAATTCTTTGGCGCTCAGCTTGCTTCACAGTCCAACTCTAACATCCATACATGACCACTGGAAAAACCATACCCTTGAATAGATGGACCTCTGTTGGCAAAGTAATATCTCTGCTTTTTAATATGCTATCTAGGGTGGTCATAACTTTCCTTCCAAGGAGTAAGCGTCTTTTAGGTAGATCAATAAGCTACTGTTCTCTGCCTTTTAACTGGGCTGAGGGGATAAGATTAATGATTTTACAGTGGTAGGTATAAAATATAAGAAGGTGATGCTGGAACTTCTCTGGATGTCCAGTGGTTAAGACCCACACTTCCACTGCAGAGTGCACACGGGTTCGACCCCTGGACCCCGTTTGGGGAACTAGGATCCCACAAGCCAGTCAGGCAAAGGGGAAAAAAAAAAAAAGGAAGGCTAAGCTTCCTGACCTTAGGAATATTACCAGCAGTGGGGGAGAAGACACGAAACAGAACAATGTGTAGAATCAAACGCTGTGCTCTGCTGTCTGTGTAAAAGCAGAGGAGGAAGGATCGTATAGTCGTGCAAGTCTCCATCTGAAAGTAGGCCTTGGACCCGGCCTTAGAGATGGGTTTGAGATCTGGACAGATGAGCCTAAAAGGAAATGACATTCCAGACAAAGCAACAGTGAGCAAAGCGCAAGTGTTGAGCCAAGAAGAAAAACTGTCTGACAGCTGCAAGGCTCAAAAACCCAAACACCCACAGGAACCCAGGCAGGAACAGAAGGAGGGGAGAGGGTCCTGAAAACCAACAGCATGATCTCAATGATGAAAGGCACTTGATAGCCATCTCAGTGGAGGAGGGCATTAGGAAGTCCAGGGCCCTTCCCAGGAGCCCACTGTCAGCGTCTTCTAAATCAAGCCTTGACTATTCAGCTGGAGAAGAAAGTTGTCACAGAGGAAAAGGGCCCTGGTGTTGCAGATGCCCCCATTTTCCCAGAAAAAATAAAACATCACAATCTTGATGTATTAATAAAATCTCTTGTTTTTGCTGTTACTAACCACAAATTCAGTATCTTAAAAAAAAAAATGATGGAAAAGTAAAATAAAGCAATTCTATCTGGCTGATTTAGCCTGCAAGACTTATCTGCCAGGGATTTCCCTGGTGGCTCAGTGGTAAAGAATCCACCTGCCAATGCAAGAGACATGGGTTCGATCCCTGATTCAGCAAGCTCCCAGATGACAGAGCAACTGAACCCGTGAGCTACAATGACTGAGCCTGCGTCCGAGAGCCCAAGAGCTGTAACTAGTGAAGCAAGCGCACCCTAGAGCCCGTGCTCCACAACACAAACACAAAGCCACACCACCAGCAGCCTGAACATGCAGCGAGAGAGTGGTCCTTGCTGCCCACAACTGCGGAAAAGCCCACGCACACCAAAGAGCCAGCGCAGCCGTAGATAGATAGCTTTTTTTAAAATAAACCTAATCCGCTGATTGTGGTATGTTTAAAATTTACCCAAAATCCTTCAGTATACACCATGCCATGCTATATTTGTGGTACTGCAACCCAGGTGGTCAACTGGCATCCTGAGCCCAGGGTCTGGCAGCACTTGACTCAGGATGCCAGAGGCAGCTGTTAGAATTATTTTTGTTGTCCATATCTAAGTATAGATGAGTAGGGGTCAGGTGAATGCCCAAAAGGGGCTATCGCTGGGGAAAATAGTCACCTGTTGACAGGCATGATGCATGTTAGAAACAGGTTTTCACTGGTGAAAGTCAGAGTAGTGAGCACACAGAGAGTGGCTAAAATATTTTAGATATACTCTCCGTCTCACATGAACAGAAAGAAAGCATCCAGCCTGGCCCAAGTGTAAGCTAAATCCCTAACCAGTATCCTGTCTAGTTAGATTCCAGATGCCAAGCACAAGTGTACAAGGACACTGCATCTAGAATGCTGGCATGTCTGCTTCAGGTTAATTTTTTTTTCACCCAGGAAGCCAGAGAACAGGAATCTCCTTGATCTTACAGAACAAACTGTGAACCTTCAGGGTTCTTGCTTGCTAACAAATGGCAAAATTTGGTCTGAAACTTCATTTCCTTAAAACCTGGGAGTGATATTATGTGTGAGAAGCACCCCCCCGAACCTACCCCTAACATTTATAACACCTACTAACATCTGCGAAAGGGAACCTGAGTTGGGCATTAAAAAAAGAAAAAAAAAAAGGCTAATTCCACTCCACACTTGGCTAGAGAGCAATGGAATCAACATTTGATAGCTCAGAGCTTCCTAAAATGTATTCAAAATGGGTTGCAACAGATACTGATCCCTGCAGATCTCCAAGGGGCTGGCTGGGGGTTTGAGGCAGCAAGAGTCACAGTAGCTAGCAGGGCCCTGGAACCTCTCTTTCCTCGAGGTCGGGGAAAAGCCAAGAGGCACTGAGCTTATCAAAGAGCCCAACCACACAGTCTGAGTTCTAGGTATGGGAAACTGTACTTGATCCAGTTACCACCCTAGACTGCTGTTGCTTTCTCTCCAGTCAAGAGGAGAACTGGGGAAAAGTAATCCTGCAGGGATGCTCAGGAAACGAGAAAGACTGGACACAGGGAAGACCAGAGGCACTGCCCAAGAATAAAATCAACAGGATCTATAGTTGAGTGGAGAGACTGTAAAAGGACGGGATGAGACAAATTCTTAAGAAAATGTGATAATTTAATGAGTATTGGAACTGAAAAAAAGGAAAAAATAAAAAACATGGAATGACTTGCCAATGACCACGTAGCAAGTTACTGAAGGTCTGAACAAAATGCACAGTCCTCCACAGAGGAGATTCAGCCACACAGCCCCAGGCTCCTTTGTGGGGCAATTCAATATATTCTTCAGTACCAAAAAGAAAATATAGAAAAGGAATAACGGGGTTAATACTGAACAGCTTCTGAGCTCATCCCTGTGTAAAAACCTAGTTGTGATTACCCAACACAGAAAAACTAGTTTGAGGCTTTCCGGTTAATCCTGAATGTCATATTTATATCAAAAACAATCCCATGATAATTTGGTTTGATTCTGGTTTTATCTTTATTTTTCTCATGACAGACTCAAAACTTTACTCCTGAAACTGAAATGTACTTTTAAACACCCAGGAACATTTCCAGGGCTGCCAGCCTCTAGTCTTCATGAGTCCCACAGGTTTCCTTAAAAATGAAATACCGCCAACATTGGTGAATAAAGAACATACAAAGAACCACATTATGATTTAAATTATGCAAAATATAGTAATGAGTATAATATAGAATTAAGAAATATTTTCTTAATTGTCAGGAATTGTATGGACAGTTGTTTTGTTTTAAACAACGTGTTTAGTTTTGTATATTGTTTTTTTATTGCGTTAGCCAAAAGTTCCTTTGATTTTAAAGTAAAAATAAGACATTTTTCATTGTCACCAAAAGCTTTATTGAACAATGAACTCATCGTTTTGTTACACTATCTTCTGCCATTTTCCAGGCAACTTCATCATTTCATCTTCCCACAGCTTTTTATTATTTTGAGCAAAGAACTGTTTCAGATATCTTTTACAGTCTTCCAGGGAATTGAATTTTTTCTCCATTAAGAGAATTTTGTAAAGACCAAAATAAATGGAAATCTGAAGGTGCAATGTCTGGTGAATATGGTGGATGAATCAGAACTTCCCAGCCAAGCTGTAACAGTTTTTGCCTAGTCATCAAAGAAACATGTAGTCTTGCATTATCCTGATGGAAGACTATGTATTGTCTGCTGACTAACGCTGAATGTTTTTCATCAAGTGTTGCTTTCAGTTGACCTAATTGGGAGCAGTACTTGCTGGAATTAATCTCGTTTGATGTTCCAGAAGGAGTTCAAAATAGGGGACTCTCTTTCAATCCCACCATATACGCAACATCACATTCTCTGGATGAAGACTGGCCTTTGGTGTGGCTGGTGGTGGTTCATTTCACTTACCCCATCATCTTCCGCTCCTCATTACTTACTGCACAGTATCCACTTCTCATTGCTGTCACAATTTGTTTAAAAAAAGGGAACATTTTCTTCACATTTAAGTAGAGAATCACATGCTGAAATACGGTCAAGAAGGTTTTTTCACTTAGCTTATGTGGAACCCAAACAAAAGGATGAACATAACCAAGCTGGTGCAAATGATTTTCAACACTTCATTTGGATATTTTGAGTATGTTGGCTATCTCCCATATGATATAATGTTGATTTTTTTTTTCCCAGAAAATTAACATCTTGACTTGATCACTATCAGCTTCAACTGGTCAACCCAACAGTGAAGCATCATCTAGCAAGAAATCTCCAACATAAAACTTTTGCAAACCACTTTTGACATTATCTGATCAGTCACAGTACCTTAGCCATCACTGCACAAACCTTTTTTGCTTTCATTTCAGCTTCATTTTTAACCTCTCTTGAAATAATAAAGCATTATATGCTGGAAATGTTGCTATTTTTCTTTCACCTTCAATGTTAAAATGGCTACACAAAAGTTCAATTTTGTTAAGTTTTTTTTAATACACACTGATATAACAGCAGTCACAATACAAGCTAACAAAATTATTTCAAATGAAGTTAAAGACAAAGCACCACTAGAGCCTTCTCATGGAAAAAAACGAATGCTTTGGCCAACCCAATAGGAAAATGTGTGTCAATGGTGCGTTCCCCATCTACGTTCAGGAAGCGTCGGGTAAGCACAATAACGTCCAACTGGAGTGGCTGTAGCTTTAATTTTACAGAGCCTTGATTTAAACACAATACCACTCTTCTAGTGAGAGCTACCATGGGAAAATATGACATTAAATAGAGTGAGTATTACGTGATCTAAACAACATGAATAGAAAAATTATGTTAAAGGCATCATGCTCTCTTTGCTAGTAATTCCAAGGTGCCCTTTCCACCCTCTGATTTTCTTGGTGAGAGAGTAAAAACATAGATCAGAGTAAGTGAAGGCTTTAGCAATTACAGAATCAGAGGCATGCCTCCTCCAACTGCAGATCTGACTGTCTTTCTGAAGCACTGCTCTGATCACAGCCCTAACTAAACTCTCTCCCCACAAGGCATCTGAAGTAAAACAAGGCAAAATCCTCAGACATAATTCGTCCTGTATGTGGAAGCCAACAGTTTTCCAGTATTGTTCCCTTCTACTGCGACACTTACCCCATTATCACATTCTTGAGCACTGCACTTTTCACATTTTTAACTGCCCAAATTACTGTTTCTCAATTTTATTTTTTTTAATGTATAATTAAGCCCAGCCTTTTCTACCAGTTTTTCTGCTTGCTTTATTTCTGTTTGTAAATTAAATAGGAACAACTTTTCACTCTCCTGGAGGTTTGCCATCTTCAGAGCGTCATCAGACCCCCAGGCACTAAGAGCCGAGTCTGTGTGGAAACAGCGGGGAAGGGGAGGGGGCGCCAAGGGAAGCATTGCCTCGTGCCTGCTGGGAATCCCTGAAACCAGGCAAGAGAAAGTGCGGGTCAGCACGGACTCAGACGGGCAGAGAGGATGCCTCAAGTCCTCCAGGGGATGCTGCACCTCCGGGTTAGCACTTGGAAAATCCAGGGCAAGAAGCACAGCCCAGGACCCAGGGGGCCAAGGCAGGATGTGGCAAGACCTACATTCACAGTGGCCGCCAACATTCACTGGGCTGGTTTCCTCCTTGAAATAATGCCACTTTGCTCAAAGGCAAAGTTTTCTCTCCAACAGTGGTGTTTCATCGGACCAGGAGTATCAGCATAACTAAGTCAGAGGCCAAATAGTGACACACTCGGTGAGGAATACCTGGCCCCTGTTCAGAGGCCCACCATGGGGTCCTGATGATTCCCAGTGAGGCCCCACCAAGGGCCCCGAAACTATAGGGAGAGGAGAGGAACCAGGGCGGGGGCCACTGTGAGCAGGGAGGAGCCACCTTTCTACCCTGACAAGGAACTTTGGAATCAGACGGGCCTGTGTGTGATCCCATTCACACTCCCTGCCCATCCGTTTATCTTCTCTGAGCAACAGCTGCACAAGCTACACAGTGAGGGGCCCAGAGCGCATGTGGTAGTTTCTTCAGAATATGAGTCCTTGGCAGCATACACTGTTGGCTGCCTACCCAACATCTACACCCTGTTCTCTACCAGCATCCTGATCAATCGTACAAGGGCTAAGTTAATCATGGCGTCTGGCGACTGGTCTGAGGATCTGCCCTAGTCCTGGCCCATGGGATCCAAGGGGAATATGGTATAGACCCTTCTGGGAAATTTTTCTGCCTGAATACAGAAACACCCCACAAAGGCTCCTTTCCTTGTCACACGAAGATGTGCAGAACAAAAAGTAGGAAAGAGCCTGTGACCTCTGTGCTACCCATGGGCTTCTGCACCAACCCTGAAACTCACTACTGTTACATAGATAGTTAAATGTCCATATTGCTCCATCCCTGGACAGTACTCTGGTATTTGTACCCAAAGGCTACTTAATTCTTAGAATCCCCTGTCTTTCTCCAGCCCAGCCATGTTTATTTAAACTTCCTGGCTGCTAAGGGTTAATCATTGCATCAGAGCCCCAAATCGATGAAATCCCCAAATGGACTCGGTAAAAATCAGCAAGAAAACAATTTAGCACACAGTGCAGTTTTGGAGTTTTAAACAGTTCCAGCTTTAAGCATGGCTTTTAATGCCAGAGGCACAAATCAAAACAAATAAATGCACAGGCGTCTCAAGGGGAGAAAAACATACTGCAAGAAGTGCCTAATTCACTTTTTGCCAATAGTTTCTGTTTGGGGCTATGCTTACATAAATGTTCCAGAAATGGAACAATACACTTCTAGGAAAATAGAAAGTGAGACAAATCTTCAAAATTCTCACCTGGATTGTTGCTATTCAAAGAGGGGTCCAAACACAGCAGTGGAAGGAGAGGGTAGGATGAATTGAGAGGGTAGCATTGAAACATATACATGACCACATGTAAAACAGATAGCTAGTGGGAAGTTGCTGTATCACACAGGGAGCTCGACCACGTGCTGTGTGAAGACCTAGAGGGGTGAGGTGGGGAGCGGGGTGAGAGGGAGGCTCAAGAGGGAAGGAACGAGGGAAGGATCATACGTGCGTATACTTATGGCTGATTGACACTGCTGTGGAACACAATATTATAAAGTACCTATCTTCCAATTTTAAAAATTTTTTCAAGCCAGCTAATAAACAGACACTATTTAATTTTTTTTTTTTTTAAGGTGGTGACCACAGACCAGAAACATCACCACCATCTGGAAGCCACCAGAAGATACATAATCTTGGGTCCCACCCCTGGCCTAGTGGATCAGAATCTGCACTGTAGGAAGAGCCCTGGCTGACTGGATGCAGCATGGTTCAGTCTGACCAGAAGCTCACTAAGTACAGCCAGCTCCAGGGTGTCCCTCCCTCATCTCTGAGGTGAAGAGAACCACAGAGGGAGAAAGAGAGCGGCATGGAAAAAGCTGAGCACACAATCATGTATTTTATGACAGGCGAGTCCAAGGTCAACACTGAAAACAACAATCACGTCCTACACAGAACTGTCTGACCCAGTGATTCTAATGTGTCATGCAAGACAAATTCACACGCGTGGCATCGCTTTGTGGGAATACTCAGGTTTGTACAAAATCTCTTTATAATATATTTACATACCTTATCATCACAATGCTTATTAGCAATACGTCTGTAACAGCTGCTCACTGGAGGTGCCAAGGCCCAGAGGAGAAGGGCTGTGAGTAAGCGTCAGCCTCAGCACAGACTTCTGTAACACTATTCCTCCCTCTACCACTCATGAAACCTCTGATATGCAATTGTGTGAGGGTGACGGCCTTTATATCATCGAGCTGATAACACTGGATCTGCTCATCTTTCAGGCAAGGCAATAATAAATATGTCAGCACCTTATCTACTATTAGTAATCAATTATTCACACACCACCTGTGCTGCTCAGAAAGGACAGACCCCAAGAGAAACCTGAGAGAACCAGAGAGTTTTCTGAAAAACTTGCTTTCCACGCACACTCCTTTCCCAGAATCAGACTCCTGGTTTTCAATTCTATCTATTCCTTCTTATAAGCAAACGGTACTCAGTGGCCTAGGCTGGTTCGATAGGATGCAGCCCCCACCCACACATGGCATGGTGTCCAAGGCATTCATGATCAGAAGACAGGCCCTGCTACATTTCCGGAGCCTGGGCCCTAGACAGCCACCTGCAGCTGCTTTGGGCAACTCCATTATCTCCCATTAATGGGGGGCGGCAGTCCTGACTGTCTTTGAAACATCAGAGAATGACAATTTCACAGACTTTTCTGACAGCAAAATGAGAAATCAGAAGATATCATTTTACTCCCTAAAGCTAGAGTTTCACCTTTCAAAAAAAAAAGAACCACAAAGAATCAAACCGTCCCGTGATAGGTGTTTCATGGGGAAACACTTCCCTGATGTTTCTATGCAGGCGGACTCTCAAAACTGCCAACAACAGGCTCCCTCACGTGTGCTGTATGTCTACGTATAAAGGAAAAGTTCTCAGCACGTGTTTCTGCTTTGCAGATGGACTCAAAATGAATCCACAATGACACAGACAAATGATTTTAAAAATTCAAGAGAATTCAGAGGCTACACAAGCTCCAACCCTCCCCAGTTCCTCAACCATTCTCACAATCAAGACAACGCACACTTAGAAGAGACAAAACCACAGAAGATTAAGTGGTGGCTGATGTCGATTCCCATTTGGCTCACAGTGTGGCCGACCAGTACAGCCAATCAGCCCCAGCACGAAGGGAGAATACTAGTTTAAGATGATGGCAAACCACTGATAATCGGCCCATCCTTGTCAGAGCCACTGTACCTTCCCCAAAGCAGGTGAACTTCTGGGGAGAAGTGGAGCCAGAGGCCACACTGGTGAGGCAACAGCAGGAGGAAGCAGCAGTAATCCCAGACCAGCTGTGCTGCAGGAGGCACAAGCCAGCTTTCTCAAGTCTAAAGACAGACATGACCAAGAGCTCACTAGGATCAGCTTTCTATCAACTAGGATCATCACAGCGAGCAAAGGAAAACCACCAATAAACCCTAAGTCATAAAAACCATTCCTCCCTGGCTCCCCAATCGGGGAGGGAGAGATATTGCTGAAAGATGCTCTGGTGAAAGAAGTCACAGGGCACATGCTTGGCTTTCTCTCCGCTCCACGCCCAAGACCACCCTCTGATTTGAATGCTTTCAAACGGGACTGAGGGTGCCTTTAGTAAGTGAGGTTAATGAAGGGACACTCAAACACTCTGACCCAAGACAGGTCCTCAGAGAACATCTTGTCAAACCTCCTTATTTTACAGCTGAAAAAAATCGGCCCCAGGACAGCCGAACTGTCAAAAAGCATCGAGTTAAGAGGCAAACAGGGGAGGGGGTGGGAAGCCTAATGGCGAGGATAGTGACCCGAGGATAAAAAGTGAATTCTGGGGAGGTCTGAAGAGTAATGAGCTTTTACAACCTTCAGAATGACCTCAAAAGAGGCCACAATCACTCAGTAGTCCTCAGTCCCCTCATCTGTAAGACCAACTCAGCTGAGCTGACAGCAGAGTAGAACACCCTAGGTAAGCATATTATACAGGAATCATCATTCCTCATGTCAAAGGCAAACTCTGAAGTCACTGGGGCTCCTGGCTGGACATACCTGTAAAGACAGGCACAAGCAACTTAGATCAAATATTAATGAGTCTAAATTTCCAATGCAATATTCATATACCTCCAGGCGGCCTTTTTCATATAAATCTCCACTCAACTAGCTCCACTATCAGAAGCTTCTAATAAACCTGAAAGACCCATCTGTATACTCTTAAAAGAGATGGTCCCTATGGGAGATGATTAAAATAGTACAATTCCATTTGCCTGAAGTATTTAAAGGAACAATCCACATCATTTTCACGAAGTTTCAGGACAGATTAGTGGAGGATAATGCAAGCTTCGAAGAATCTGCAGATTTTTAAATCTGTGATAAAGGAAACTTCACATTTAAAACTCTCAACACTGAGGAGTGACTAAAATATAAGGACCATAACAATGAGCTCTATCGCTCAGTACACTTTAAATTTAGACTTACTATATGGTCATACCCATAGTCACTGTGCTTAGTCGCTCAGTCGTGTCCAGTTCTTTGTTACCCTTTGGACAGTAGCCCACCAGGTTCCTTTGTCCACGGGATCTTTCTCAGGCAAGAATCCTGCAGCGTGTTGCCATTTCCTCCTCCAGGGGATTTTTCTGACTCGGAGATCGAACCCGCGTCGCCTATGTCTCCTGTAAGATTCTTTATCTATTGGGCCACTGAGGAAGCCCATTCATTAACTGATTATTACACTAAGTGAAATAAGTCAGACAGAGAAAGACAAATATCATATGATATGTGGAATCTAAAAAAAAAAAAAAAATTTGTTACAAATGAAAAGAAATAGGCCCACAGACAGAAAAACAAACTTATGGTTACCAAAGGGAAAAGGGAGACGGAAATAAAGTAGGAGTTTAGAATTAACATACATGTGTTACTATATTGGGCGTCCCTGGTGGCTCAGACGTAAAGAATCTGCCTGCAATGTGTGAGACCTGGGTGGGAAGATGCCCTGGAGGAGGGCATGGCAACCCATTCTAGCATTCTTGCCTGGAGAATTCCCATGGACAAACAAGTCTGGCGGGCACAGGCCATGGGGTTGCAAAGAGTCGGACACGACTAAGCACAGCACATCACCATCATTACTATATATAAAACGGATAACCAACAAGGACCTAGTGTATAACACAGGGAACTATACTCAATACCATGTAATAACCTAAGGAAAAGAATCTGAAATATATAAAATAAATATAACTGAGTCACTCCGCTGTTATCTGAAGCTAACACAGCAATGTAAATCAACTACACTTCAATTAAAAAGTTTAAAACTTTTCAAAAACGATTTCTTTTCTAGACCTTAGTAAGCCTGCGGTAATATATAACAATTTAATCAGGACACTGCAGGCCTTTAGCAGGAAGAAAGGAAGGGATGAAGAGAGAGGGAGGGAGTGAAAAAGGTCTCTCCTGAAGTTCAACCCCAGCTCGGTCCCCCTGCAGCTGAACGTGCACAGCCGAGGAAAAATTCCAGTAGGAGCACAGAGCAAAGTGGTTCTCCCCCACTGTGTTCACCCAGTAAGATTTCCTCAGATTGTTGCTCTAACAACTGCTAGCAGCTGTTAAAGGATGAGATGCTGCTCAAAGTCTCCCCAAGTACTTCTCCCGGAGGGTATATAGATGGAAAGGAAAACTAAGTTCCCAGAACTCACTGTATACATGGCTCACACTAGAGAGTTCACCAAATGGTACCATCTGTCAAGATCATGAAATTCAGGAAGTCACATGAATTTGTCGCCTTTATTTACTTAACCCCCCCTAAAAATGAATAAATGAGAGTTTTGGCATAATTTGCTAAACCATAATTCACATAATTATCAACTTCCTGAAACTCAAAACATATTTTGGTTCACTATAAAACAATTTATACCCCCCTGAAAGATTTTCATTTGCCCTGTACTCTATTTTCTTAATGTGCCCCATGTCTCTCAATTCACGTTATAGCTCTACTCTTTCTTGATTTAATTACTCATTTCATTGCGAGCTGGCTAAGGCAAAGCTCGTCTAAAATCAGAGCTGAAAAATGCTTGTTAGCAAACTATCTCAGCCTTAAAAAATAGGCATTATATATAGGATACATGCCTAAATATTTCAAATATCTTCACCTTCCTCTCTGCCGAGCTGATATATTCTTGCTTGTTTGAACTTTCAGCTGTGACTCACATGTGCAACCCATCACTGAGCGGTGCTTATGTGTGCAAAGCCAGCCGAGACAGCTCAGATCACACTGGCCAAAAGTTCATCAACATCTGCCACGTGCCAGGCACTGTTGGGTATTATTGAGATGAGCACCACGGCGTTTCTACCGCTGGTAAGGATATCGTCTGTAGGGCAAAAGGGGACGTAGAAACTCTACTTCACTATCCCATAACAGGAAATCTAGCTGGAGTGTATTAAGAACACATTCAAACTACGAAGGTAAGATGCTTAATGCAGCAAGGATGTCGGTGGTAGTAGAAAGGCTGGGAAGAGCTTTCTCAAGAAAAGAATGCCCCAGATTGAGTTGGGAAGGAGAAGTGAGCCAGGTAAAGAAGGGGGATTGCAAAGAAGAGAAAGCACTGGTGGAAAAGACTGGAAAATCAGGCAGGGCCTTCATATGCCACATTAGGGAGCTGGGGCTTTATACTCTCAGCAACAGTTTCAGACTTTATGCCAGGAAATCAAGCATGGTCATGTCGGCACTGTAGATTCTTCTCTCTGGTGACACGGAGGAAGTTGATGGAAAGAAGAAAAAAGAGGGAGAGCAAAATGTTAAAGCAGGAGGTCACAGGCTGCCTTAAGCCTTGTCTTCCCAGCCGCACCCCTGTGATCTTGCTGCTGCTACAAGTCGCTTCAGTCGTCAGAGCCCACCTTCTAAACCAAAGCACCCATGAACACAGTGACATCATCATTTCCTCATGCAGACGCCTTGTGGACTTCAGAACTCTCTCATACGAATCAGGGCTACATCTGGTGCACATAGGGAGCCCAAACCAGCTTGCCTGAAGCACCAGCTTCTCTTCCCTATAACATGAGGAACACTCCTCTCTCGCACCCAAGTACACCTGGGCAGTGCCAAAGAACACAAAGAGAACACAAAGGAACCCAGCAGCTATGGGTATAAAAACTCCACCACCTTGCACACCTTTTTCTGGCTCCCTGAGAATAACACCTGAATACTGGGAACAAGTTAAGTCTAGTCACAAATTGTCCTGGAAGAAGTTTTTAGTCATCAAGGAGCTGACTAAAGCTGAAAATGTATTTCCATGGTTGACTAAGGAAAGTAATCTCCCCCCCAAAAAGCAGAGATGTTACCCAAAGTGACACCATGGTGCCTCAGACAGTGAAACACCCAAGGCATAAGCTTGATTTGTACAGGCTGAGATACACTGAGAGAGATGGGAGGATGGCTTTCTAAAGTTCTAGGCTGCCTCAGTTAACTAGGTTCCAGGTTCGATCTCTGGCATGAAAAACTAGGGATGGGAAATTCACACTCACTCATGCACACCTAAAAGGCACGAACCTGGGATCTCCCTTACACACGCAGTCCTAGGTTTCTGGAAAACCTTTCAGAAATGAACCATTTTTAAATCAACATTCTTCAGGTATAAGAGCAGTCGATATATTTTTTTTAATTCCTAAGATAAATATACTTCTAGTGACCACCCCAAAGGGACCTGTTTTATATGAATTTCAGTTTTAGAATAGCATCTCATTAATTCCAGATGAACAGGCTCAGTCACTTTCCAGACAAGGCACTAAGCCCTTCCTGACATTACATGACAGAGAAGCAAATTGGAAAATAAAATGCTAGGCCGTGGGAAGAACATGACATTCAAATAACCACTCCTTCTATCATATTGTAGCAAAGACTATTACAGTCACCAAGGCGTCCTCTCCAAGTTTATTACCAGGAAGACACACACACACAGGTTTTCTGAGCACAGAAAATACACTAAGAAGTAAAGCATTTTCTATTAAACCCAGAGTAGGCCATCCTCAGGTTTTAATTCGCTACATGAAACCTGAAGTGTTCTAGTCTGAAAAGAGTGTGGCGTCACTACCATGAGTAACTCTGCACCGAACGACACTTAAGGTGCTGGCTTCTCCCAGCCCCTGAAACCGCACCAGTGACGCTGTGAGCAAGGAGGGAAAGGTGCTGAATACGCTTCCCAGCCCCAAACAGAATTAATTTACGCCAAGATGGAGAAGCACTAGCGATTGCTGTTGGTCTTCTGCCCGAAACAGAGATCATTCAAATCCAGGTTTAGGGTTCTCTTCCCGGAAATCCCACAGTTAGGGAGTCACAGGCTCGGGAGCCAGACTGCCCAAATCTGAAGCCTGACTCTACCACTTATTCCACATGTAACCTGGGCTACTTACTTCCCCTCTCTCTGTATCTTAGCAGCTGGCGGGTAAAGTGAGCATAATGAGAGCATCGGCCCGTGGGGCTCTACTACAGCCTTGCCCACTTGTGAGGCTGAGTCACAGTGCGCTCAGCACATGGAGCCAGGCCTGGCACACAGGAAACACTTGGTAAGATTGGGTGCAGATTTTACAGCCACACTCACTGAAAATACATGGAATTCCCATGGAATTGGTACAGCTGGAAATGGGAGCCAAGCACTCCAGCCTTACTCACCACACTTGTTGGCTGCATCTTAGGCAAGAGTTTCTAGTGATCTGAACCTGGCCCCTTAATTTTCCCTTTTCTAATAAAAAAAAAAGTTTTGAGAAAGGGAATATATATATTATGTATACACACAGACACACACACACACACACACAGAATGTGTGAGTGACTTTTTAAAACAAAAATGTTATGTTTTCTATTAAAAAGCAGAAAAAACTCTTTTCAAAATATTCGTAATACTCTCAAGGTAAACAAACACTGCATTCAAAGAAGTCTACGCAAACCTCTCCCAGTCTAACTTTCATTGCAGAAAACAGAGCCTAGGGAGCTCACAGACATGCAGGGAAGAGAGTACAAGCAGTCTCACGTACAAGAAGTAGGTTATTTGTCCAGAAAGTGAAGAGGAACTGAAAAGCCTCTTGATGAGAGTGAAAAAGTTGGCTTAAAGCTCAACATTCAGAAAACGAAGATCATGGCATCTGGTCCCATCACTTCATGGTAGATAGATGGGGAAACAGTAGAAACAGTGTCAGACTTTATTTTTTGGGCTCCAAAATCACTGCAGATAGTGACTGTAGCCATGAAATTAAAAGACGCTTACTCCTTGGAAGGAAAGTTATGACCAACCTAGACAGCATATTAAAAAGCAGAGATATTACTTTGCCAACAAAGGTCCGTCTAGTCAAGGCTATGGTTTTCCCTGTGGTCATGTATGGATGTGAGAGTTGGACTGTGAAGAAGGCTGAGTGCCGAAGAATTGATGCTTTTGAACTGTGGTGTTGGAGAAGACTCTTGAGAGTCCCTTGGACTACAAGGAGATCCAACCAGTCCATTCTGAAGGAGATCAGCCCTGGGATTTCTTTGGAAGAAATGATGCTGAAGCTGAAACTCCAGTACTTTGGCCACCTCATGCGAAGAGTTGACTCATTGGAAAAGACTCTGATGCCGGGAGGGATTGGGGGCAGGAGGAGAAGGGGATGACAGAGGATGAGATGGCTGGATGGCATCACCGACTCAATGGACGTGAGTCTCAATGAACTCCGGGAGTTGGTGATGGACAGGGAGGCCTGGCGTGCTGCAATTCACGGGGTCGCAGAATGGGACACGACTGAGCGACTGAACTGAACTGAATTGAACAGCAACAAAGAGACAGCCTAGCTCTGCTGTTGCTGAGTCTTCTTCAGCTCTCCCACACTCTTCCCCTACCTCGCCCACACAAATGCCAGCAAAAGACCTGAGGACCCCTGGTCCAAGTTTGCTTAGACATCAGCCACTGCATAACTGAGAGTGTCGAAATCCTGTGCCTGGTGAGAGCAGCGGCAGCCAGTTTTTCCAGGGAATCACTGCATATGTTTTTCTTTTTAAGGCAATAATCTTATTTGAAAGTTAAAACAAAACATTTTATTTGAAATACTGTATAAACTCAATGTTATGTTCAAGTCAGAGGATATGAAGAACATTAAATGTGAATTCTAGAAAGCTATAGCTGAGCTGCAGAGATGGAGACAGTGTACACTCACATGCCTAATAACCCACCACAGCTCATGAAGATTCATACTTCATCACCACATGGGACACGAAGACGCACACACAACAAGGACACCCAGGAAAGCTGGCGGGGAAGCCCAGACTGACTGTCCACAAAGTCCTCACCACGTGCAGGGCACTGTCCTGAGCACTACAGACATGGACCCATTTAATCCTCATGATAGCCCAAGTGGGGGCTTCCTGCAAGTGCCCTTCCAAATGCAGCAGTCCCTACCACACACCTGCTGGGTTACACTCAACACCACCACCGCACTGAGGGAAAAAACCCCAGTCCTGAGAGGGAGAGGAAAAGTCGGGAAATCTTACCTCAGAGGATCTCAACTGAGGAAAAAAGGGCAGAGGGATGTTGTGGGGAGGGAGGTGGGAGGGGGGTTCATGTTTGGGAATGCATGTACACCCGTGGTGGATTCATGTCAATGTATGGCAAAACCAATACAGTATTGTAAAGTAAAATAAAGTAAAAATAAAAATAAAAATAAAGAAAAAGGGCAAAGTGCTCCCTGGGGCCCAAGGAGGAGCCGGGGTCATTAATCTGACAGGGATACTGGGACAGAATGCCTGGCAGAGGGCCAGGTGGCAGAATGAGCCAGGGGCTGACGACCCTCAGCATTTCAAAAGCATTCCGCTGCCATCCGGACTCTCTTGGTGAGAAATGACGGTTTCATCACAAGACAGAAAAAATTCGTTGTACGTTTTTATTAGCTTACAGCAAAAGTAATAACAAGTTAGCCTCCAAGTGCCATAATTAGTAAGCACTGCCTTTTTTGTAACTCATAAAGCCCCTCAGAGCTGAACCTCCTGCAAGACAAATCTGAGGTTACATATGATCTGCAGGCAGTGGAAGGGCTGGTAGGTGCAACCCTGTCAGTAGGAGTTACAGTAGTGACAGTAGTAAGATTAGCTGGGGCAGCTGCTGCTATTTCCTGTGTGCCAATCATGTGCCAGCAGCTGCTGGAAGATCACTGGATACAAAGAGTCTCTTCTGATTTCATGAAAAAAAGATGAAGAGGGCTTCCCCGGTGGCTCAGTGGTAAATACATTTGCCAGTGCAGGAGACACGGGTTCGATCCCTGATCCAGGAAGATTCCACACTCCTCAGAGCAACTAAGCCCATGCGCAGCTACTGAGCCTGTGCTCCAGGGCTGCCCAGGAAACGGCAGCTACTCAAGCCCAAGTGCCTAGATCTGTGCTCCACAAGAGAAGCCGCTGCAGTGAGGAGCCTGCACATCTCAACTACAGAGTAGCCTCTTCTCTCCACAGCTAGAGAAAAGCCCTACAGCAATGAAGACCCACCAAGGCCAATAAATAAATATATATATATAAAACTTTAAAAGTCTAGAAAATGAACTTGTTAAAAAAAAAAGATGAAGTTGGTTATACCTGTATCTCCCTTTAAAGAAACTGAGTCTTTAAGATGCCGGGCAACCTGACCAAGGTCCCAGAGCTTGAGTATTGACCTGGGAATTTCAACCCAGTGAAAGTTCCTCAGTCATGTCTGACTCTTTGTGACCCCATGGACTGTAGCTTGCCAGGCTCCTCTCTGTTCATGGAATTCTCCAACCAAAAATACTGGAGTGGGTAGCCATTCCCTTCTCAAGAGGATCTTCCCAACCCAGGGATTAAATCCAGGTCTTCCCACATTGCAGGCAGATTCTTTACTGTCTGAGCCACCAGGGAAGCCCAAGAATACTGGAGTAGGTAGCCTAGTCCTTCCCCAGGAGATCTTCCCAACCCAGGAATTAAACCCAGGTCTCCTGCATTGCAGGCAGATTCTTTACCAGCTGAGCTACTAGCAAAGCCCTCAACCAAGCCAGCTGATCTCAGAGATCTTCTTCTTAACAACTAGACTATCTGATGCTGGAAGGTTCGAAGCTTTTGTTCACACAATTTTTTTCAGTTGTTTAGTTGAAGTCTTTTCTTCATAATGCCCCTAGACTGTGGGATAAAGGCCACTCTCTGAAGGAAGGACAAGACGTGCATATAGAAAGCACTAATTCGGCTCAAGAACAAAAGTCAGCATCAATAATGATAAAGAGTCTCCAAAGCAGGGAGGGGAATGAGAGATGAACTGAGAATTGGCCGAAGACTGCTGAGTACTGAAGCCAAGTGATGGATACCAGAGGATTCTTCCTACTCTTCTCAACTCTGGGCCACGTTTGATAACTTCTAAAATGGCTTTGATTTATTGACAGTTCATTACGTTTGTTGAGTCATTTGTTTTACTAGGTCATATTTTGACATGGTTCAAAGTTCAGAATGTTTTAAAAGGTATATACTCTACCACCCCCACTCCCATTATACTTCTAATATTTCTTTGCACAAATATATAGAGATATTCTTATTTCTATTTCTTTCACGAAAGGTGGCATATTATATACATAGTATTTCACCTTGAGTTCACTTAACCACGTAATCCGGTGATTTTTTTCCTCTATTGATGTACAGAGAACTTTTCATTCTCCATCGGTGGGTCTTCCATAGTATAGATATACCATAAACCTACTCAACCAAGACACCTCAGCTGTTCCTAATCTTTTGCTACCACAATAAATAAGCCTATACTGTCTTTTTTCTGTTGATTGCCCATTTTGAGGGCCACACTAACCATTTCTTACATTTATTTACTTACTGCCAAAACAGTAAGCAGGGGTGTATCCAGGTTTCACGGGGCATAAAGTTTAGACAATTTGAAAGATCCTCTTTAAAACAGAGAATACAAAATCATGAGTACAAAATGATGTATAAACGTGTGTATTTCTTTTTAAATTAAAAATTCTCATCAATTCACTGGAGTCTTAAAGATTAAGGTCCTTTCTTCCAGGATCTTTTTAGACAACAAAAAATGTTTATACAGAAATACCTCCCCATTTTGCAAACTGACATCTCTGGGTGGAGTTACCTAGAATACACTGTAACTTTCCAAAATCTACTGTATTGCACTTAAAGGAACATGAATCCTATCATTTACTAGCTGCACAGGAGGTCCCCGTCTCTGAGAATGACAGGCAATATCATCACGGTCTCACAGATGTGGAAACTGAGGCTTAGAGATGCAGTGATTTGCCCCAGGTGGTACTGCTACTACTGCTGCTGCTGCTGCTGCTGCTGCTGCTGCTGCTGCTGCTGCTGCTGCTGCTGCTGCTGCTGCTGCTGCTGCTAAGTCACTTCAGTCGTGTCCGACTCTGTGCGACCCCAGAGACGGCAGCCCACCAGGTTCCCCAGTCCCTGGGATTCTCTAGGCAAGAATACTGGAGTGGGTTGCCATTTCCTTCTCCAGTGCATGAAAGTGAAAAGTCAAAGTGAAGTCGCTCAGTCGTGTCTGACTCTTTGTGACCCCATGGACTGCAGCCTACCAGGTTCCTCCATCCATGGGATTTTCCAGGCCAGAGTACTGGAGTGGGGTGCCATTGCCTTCTCCCGGTGGTACAGTGGGTATTAAATCAGGCCTGTTTGATTCCAAAGCCTCTTTTCAAAAGAGAAGACTAATAAAAGATAACATTGCCATTATTACTTCCCTGTCTGACACAACTGAGTGACTTCACTTTCACTTTTCACTTTCATGCACTGGAGAAGGAAATGGCAACCCACTCCAGTGTTCTTGCCTGGAGAATCCCAGGGATGGGGGAGCCTGGTGGGCTGCCATCTACAGGGTCGCACAGAGTCGGACACGACTGAAGCGACTTAGCAGCAGCAGCAACAAAAAAGAAACATTTGATCTCAAACAAATTCTCAGTTTCCATTTTATATTTTCAGAACATCTTTTCTTTAAAAAAAAAAAAAACAACAACAACTCGGTAATGTACCTAAGTAAACACAGGTAAGTGTACCTAACTAAACGCAGAGCCTAAGGTCAGCATTGTGCTCACTATATAGGCTGGGACGTCACCTGACTGGTCCTCTGGTACCCAGAGAAGGGGCACAATGAATCAAAGAGATGACTCAATGCTCATCCTTTGTGTTGGGGGTATGCTTGTTTTCTGCTGACCTCTCACATTTCGAATAATATCCCCAGATCCTCAGATCTGTCTAGAAACAAGAGTGGGACCAAGGGCTGCCATCATTTTCATTCTAATAACTAGACATGCAAAGACTTTAAACCTATCCTAGAAGGTAAGACTCTTCCAGTCCAACTCAAATAGAAGCAGATCAGACTAACTAAATGTTTTCAACACTTTTTCAATGACACAAGCCAGATCCATGATTGACTGTCACCACGGATACTGCTAGGATGTGCTGCTAGTGACATTTCATGCCTGGAAGCCAGAAGGCTGAACATCCTGTAATGACGGGGACAGTCTAGTACAGAGAGGGGACTGTGGAGCCAAATAAGCCCAAAGCGCTGCTGGTTGAGAGGATTGCTGAGATAGCCCTTCACAGAAGGGGGATAAAACAAGAGCGGATATGGACAGGGCCACACTTTATCCCAGGCCTTTCAGGTTATTCTAGGAGCATTAACAAAATGAGAGGTTCTGCATGGAGAAGGCTCCTGTCAACGCTCTCATTTGATCTTTACTGCACTGCCAGGCCCCATCAACTGTCAAGAATTGCCATGAAGGGTCAAATTTGAGAGTAAAGTAAGCCATAGATTTCAAGAGTTCACAATCTTTCAGCCATCGCTTGAGAAATAAAGGGCTTAAAATTAATGTGTACAATGTTTTAAACTTTCAAACTCATTCAAAAACTCTCTCAAAAGTGCTTCTTGCATTTATATAAATATCACCATTATTCAATATGGAAGGTAGAAAATAAAATTAATATTGTCCTTTATTAAAAGGCCGTGTTCTAAAACAGCAATTTATAGGAAGATCTAACAAAGATCTATCAAAACAATAGGAAAACATGTTATACCTCAGATCCAAACATTCAATAATAAGGCAGCCCAAATACTGGGGTACCTACAGTGGAATTCTACTCAGCCACTCAAAAGAATGAAAGAATGTCGCTATTTTTAACAACATGGGTAGACTTGGAGGGTATTATGCCAAACATGAAATAAGTCAGACAGAGAAAGACAATATCTGTATGGTATCACTTGTATGCAGAATCTAAAAAATAAAACAAACTAGTGAATATAGCTGCAGAGAAGCAGACTCACAGATAGAACAAACCAGTGGTCACCAATAAGGAGAGGGAAGTAGGGAGGGGCAGTACAAGAGGCACAAACCATCATGCATAAAACATGCTACAAGGACATCTATAAACACAGGGAACATGGCCAGTATTTTATAATCACTACAAATGGAATACTGACTTCAAAAACTGTGGAGCACTACATTGTATGCCTGCAACTTACATAATATTGTACATCAACAATACATCAAAAAAAAAAAACAAAACCCAGACTACATGTGTTTATTCATTTCTTAGGAAGGACTCTACATTCTTTGAAGTTGTAACACTTCCATAAACAAGCAGAGAATGCTTTATCTTTGTCAGCTTTACCTGCTATTTGTACTGAACCATCTTCACCCAGAAGAATATTACCAGCTTTCAAATCCCTATTAGGAAAAAGACAGGGAATTTAATGCTAGAGTACAGACAATCTATTGCATTAATTCACTCAGGGAGATTTCAAAACATATCACATAATTTAGCTGTTTGACATAATTTTTATTTTACAAATATAATATTGGTAAAACAAATTTAAAAGTTATAAGGGTACACTGTGACTTTATAGTTTGCTCCTGAAGGATGGTTAGGGTTTTATATTAATAACACTTAGTTTCTGTGATATTATTATCCAGACTTAATTAAAACAATAGTGAGTAGATACTTTATGTTACAGAATTAGAGACTGTCCACATACTCACAATACTATCATTTTGTCAAGAATTAAAGCCCAGTCTATGTAAAACTGCTTTACTTCAACTTAAATTTGTCTGTAGTACAATTTCAAATCAAACCCATCAATGGATTTGGATCGATGGACAATGGATTTGATCAGTCTCTTCTCTGGGGAAATACTGATTACAAATACTAACTATAACAGTTGATATTTCTTCACTATATAAAAGTTGTGCTCAGTAGCCTTAACACTTCAGAAAAATGACAATTTACAAGTTTGATTTCTAAAGTCATATTTTTCTAATCATTAAAAGACATAGTAAATATCATAAACCATACAGTTCACTCACAGTTCAGGGCAGGGGAATTACAAATATTAGTCTTATGGTTAATGGTTGTTTACTTGCAACTATTCCTAAGAGCCCAAGTAACACTAACCCATTTGAAACACCCAGTGCTCGCATTCTATGCCATTTTGCTCTGTAAAGAATCAGCCCTGTATGTCGCCGAAGAGATGAAGTTAGTGCCACTCCTCCTCCACCACCAGGTCAAAAATAATTAACATATTACATGTTTGGAACACTCTTGCCTGCGTTATAAAGCTAGAGATGCTGACCTAAGTTAGAAATGGGGCTTCCTAGGTGGCTCAGTGGTAAAGAATCCGTCCACCTGCCCATGCAGGAGACTCAGGAAGCATGCGTTCAACTCCTGGGTTGGGAAGATCCCCTGGAGAAGGAAATGGCAACTCACTCCAGTACTCTTGCCTTGAAAATCACATGGATAGGGGAGGCTTGTGGGCTTCAGTCCATGAGGTTGCAAAGAGCTAGACACAACTTAAGGACTGAGCACACACATCCAAGTTAGAAATATGCCAGCACTTAACTGTGAGGTATGTTTCCTTAACATCCTCTACTAACCAGGACTGAAGATAGGGACAGCTGAATCGAAACACCTCTGCAGAAGCCATACCTGTGAATCTGACCATTTCTGTGTAGATAGTCTAAGCCTTCCAAAACTTCTTTAAGAATTGTTGCTATTATTGCCTCTTCCAGAACTCCATTCTTGTGTTCTCCTCGATTGACGATGTATTTTATGATATCCAACATTGAACCTAAGTGGACAGACAGAATTAAACAGCTGTATAAGCACCTTCATGATCTTTCCAGAACACGGCTCCCTATTTAAAAAACTAAATGAGAACATCAAAATATTTTTTGTTGTTGTTTATTTAGCACAAATATTCCCAAGGTGCACAAACAACTTCATGGCAGCCCATGGCCAGAAAAACACTAAATCCAAGTCTGCAAGCACACATCCTGCTGAACTTAGTGAGAGGGGTTCTGGGTCAAGAAGCAGAAGCCTGTGCATGACCACTGCACAGTTAGTCCCTTTCCCCAAGACATGCAATTGGTTACAGATTAAAAGGAGGTTTGGGATGTCTACGCAGAAAAAGAAAGGAACAGGAAGCCAGGGGAAAAGACAGCAGGGAACTGCTGAGAGAAAGGAGCACAGTTCTGCAACCCCTAAGACACAGGCAGCAGAAGCGAGAGGAAAGTACATTGCTTCTAGAGACCCCTGCTTACGACGAGAAGACTTCTTTCTATTACTCTAGGCAATCTTTATTCCATTTACTTGACACTGATGCACTGAGTTTAATAATAAATGAATGCATACTACTTTGTTACTATAAACAGATTAGTATCCTTGGCACTCTGAATTCATGTTTCAACACATGTGAATTAATATTCTAAACCTCCTGGGCATTTTAAGAGCTATAATTACCTGGGGGTTCAACATTTCTGAAGCGTTATCAAATAGCTCACCTCAGGACCTGAGTTTGGCTCCAAGCTCTCTCTGATTAACAAGGAGGACTGAGTTTCCCCATCAGGTATTACTACAGCAGACTAGCCACCTGCCCCTCATTAAGAGATCTGATGTGATAAAACAGTATAGACAAAAACAAATGCAGAGTTCCCTCCCCCCACCGAGAGAAACAAAACATCTCTCTATTGGCTGACTCTTGGATTTTTGGATTATTTAGAAAGAACACTTCAAAAAAACATTTTATTTTTGAATCTTATAAGGATTTACCATACCAGGCATGGATGCATTTCTGGGGCTTCCCAGGTGGCACTATTGGTAAACACCACACCTGCCAATGCAGGAGACATGAGAGACTCTGGTTCGATCCCTGGGTCGGGAAGGTCCCCTGGAGGAGGGCACAGCAACCCACTCCAGTATTCTTGCCTGGAGAGTCCCTTGGACAGAGGAGCCTGGTGGGCTACAGTTCACGGGGTTGCAAAGAGGCAGACATGAGTGAAGGGACTTAGCATGCACACACCCATGCATTTCTGGACTGCTGAAAGAAAAGTGGGCCATGTCTGCCCACATTCCCCTTACCTGTGGAAACCTGTTTAAAACTTGTTCCTCTTACCTAAAGCCCGGGAAGGCTAAATTTAATTCCTTTAAAAAGACAATGAAATTTTCTATCCAGTCCACAAGGAAGGGCACAGGGGATACTTTCAAGCTTATAAAAAGTAATTGGGTTTAAAAATAAAGAGAGGAAGTAAAACCTGCAAGGTCCCAGGTTACCGGAATTTCTTGTTTCCTTAGTTAGTGGACCCCACAGGAAGAGACCTGGTTAAGATCATCATTAATAAAGTACCACCCTCAGCAGAACCAAGACGCAGTCCTGAGGCTCAACACTGCAGTCAGCTCCAAGGGCTTCCTTTTTCTCCTTTCCTTTTTAATTAAAAACCAGAGTCGGCACTCAAGGAAACAATGACTAATAGGATTGACAACACTAGGAACAGAACCGAACTAAGTTCTCCCGGGCTCCCTACCGAGACTTACACCAGCAAACCCGAGGCAATTAGAAAGGCTTCATCATCTCATGGCAGGGCCTTGCTGGATCCAAGGCAGTTTCTTCTTATTAAAAAAAAAAAAAAAAATTGAGATGTTTCCCTGATTCAGCCTTAGCTGAACTGGGCTTGCAAATAAAAGTGGGCTGCACAGTATCAGCCCCACTCTGTCCGTTCTGACTGCATCCAGACACCACCCTACATTCTCCCCTGCTCGTAATATACTTATCTCAGAAAGACGGATATATAGGGAGGAAGGGATGCTGGGTGTTGGGTATGCTTGCGCTTTCTCAGCTGCAGTTTTCAGCTCTGTACAATGAAGGTGATGATACTTGTAGGTCCACAGCTCCCAGCATCAGCAGTTATAACATGTGTGGCCTTGGGCAAGCTGTCTAATTCTCTTGGGCTCTTGTGTACTTTCTGAAAAACGCAGATGACACCTGCCATTCGAGGGTGTTGCCCGGACTACATGAAATAAGGCAGTAAATCACCCTGCATGGGATCTAACCATGGAGAAAGCATTCAAGGAAACTAACCGTGATGATGACCCTCCCTATCAAGAGTGAGGCTAGAAGATGAAAAGGAAAAATATATGGGAATGGGAAAGTGTCTTACAAATTACATTCAGTTCAGTTCAGTCGCTCAGTCATGTCTGACTCTTGCCTGTGGCTTTTTTAACTTCCGTGATCTGAGGCTGGAGAGATAAAGCTCCTTCCCCTTCCCACGTGTTCCTTCATGAAACCCACAGTCTGAAAATACCCTGTCCAATACCGTAGCCACTGGCCACCTGAGGTTATTTAAATAAAGTTGATTAAAACTGAGTAGAAATTCAGTCCCTCAGTAACACTAGCCACATGGCAAATACTCGATCCACCAGAAGAAACTGGAGAGCACAGCGCACATTTCCATCAGCACGGACCTTTGAACAAACAGCAGTGAGGCGACTCGTTATCTTACAAGGTGTGAAAGACTTGAATAATGTTTAGAGCGAATGCCTTAAAAGAGAAAGGCCAGGTTAACTTTTCTGAAGAGACAAAGGGGTGGCTGTAGAGATGGCGACACCTTGCAGGACATGAGCTCGTGGAGAAGGACAGACTGACGTCCAGGCCGGAGGAGCAGCGCAGAGACCTCAGACAGCAGAAGACTTTTGGGAAGTCTCACCCACGAGGACACAGACACTCCAGGAGTTACGCTGAATTATGAAAGGCTTTGAATATGAACGTCAAGCAATCCAGACTTTACTCTCTAGGCAAATAATGAACCAAGAAAACTTTAAAATACAGGAGGAAGGGGATCAGATCTGAAATCTTATTCAATACGCTGACTCACACAAAAGGAAAAAAAGAAAAAAACAAGCAAATAATGAAAAAACCCACTTACCTCCACTTAGTAATTTCATGACCAGCCAAAGTTCGTCTTTTACCACAAAAGAGGTGTAATAGGTCACTACGTTGGGATGGCTGCACTGACTCATGGCTTGAATTTCTTTCTGTAAAAAGAGCAAAACATGACATAGTACCATTGGGTGAAACCCAGGAAGTAAAAACAAATGAACCCTGTTGAGTATTTGGGTAACGTTCCTACTTAGAGCACAACTGGGCAAGGGTGGGGGGGTGGGGCTGCCTAGATCATTACGTTATATAAACCACATGAGAATTAACTCCCTTGATCGCATCATCCACTTGCTAGAATTAGGGAAGCCTCCCTAGAATTAGGAGACCACAGAGCCCTGTGGACCCTCCGAGGGACAGAGGAACTTCAGATCAGCACACAGCCCACATAACCCTCCTACTCTGCCCGCCATATGTGATAAGTGTCTCTGACCTGAACTGAAAGCATCATCAACAGAGGCGAAAGATGGGTGAGCTACTAGGACACCTAAGTCTAGGCGCCAACCTGAACTCCAGTGGTTTTTGGAGCCTCCCTCATCCAGAAAGGGACAACAGAGTTGCTTCTGTTTCTCAGGTCTGCTAAGACGGTAAATGAAAAACCACATATAAAAATGCTAGAGGATAATGTTTGCTGTGGGTTTGTCATAGATAGCTTTTATTATGTTGAGGTATGTTCCTTCTATTCCTGCTTTCTGGAGAGTTTTTATCATAAATGGATGTTGAATTTTGTCAAAGGCCTTCTCTGCATCTATTGAGATAATCATATGGTTTTTATTTTTCAATTTGTTAATGTGGTGAATTACATTGATTGATTTGCGGATATTGAAGAATCCTTGCATCCCTGGGATAAAGCCCACTTGGTCATGGTGTATGATCTTTTTAATGTGTTGTTGGATTCTGATTGCTAGAATTTTGTTGAGGATTTTTGCATCTATGTTCATCAGAGATATTGGCCTGTAGTTTTCTTTTTTTGTGACATCTTTGTCAGGTTTTGGTATTAGGGTGATGGTGGCCTCATAGAATGAGTTTGGAAGTTTACCTTCCTCTGCAATTTTCTGGAAGAGTTTGAGGAGGATAGGTGTTAGCTCTTCTCGAAATTTTTGGTAGAATTCAGCTGTGAAGCCGTCTGGACCTGGGCTTTTGTTTGCTGGAAGATATCCTCAATGGTGAAAAATTGAAAGCATTTCCCCTAAAGTCAGGAACAAGACAAGGGTGTCCACTTTCACCGCTACTATTCAACATAGTTCCGGAAGTTTTGGCCACAGCAATCAGAGCAGAAAAAGAAATAAAAGGAATCCAAATTGGAAAAGAAGAAGTAAAACTCTCACTGTTTGCAGATGACATGATCCTCTACATGGAAAACCCTAAAGACTCCACCAGAAAATTACTAGAGCTCATCAATGAATATAGTAAAGTTGCAGGATATAAAATCAACACACAGAAATCCCTTGCATTCCTATACACTAATAATGAGAAAGTAGAAAAAGAAATTAAGGAAACAATTCCATTCACCATTGCAACGAAAAGAATAAAATACTTAGGAATATATCTTCCTAAAGAAACTAAAGACCTATATATGGAAAACTATAAAACACTGATGAAAGAAATCAAAGAGGACACTAATAGATGGAGAAATATACCATGTTCATGGATTGGAAGAATCAATATAGTGAAAATGAGTATACTACCCAAAGCAATTTACAAATTCAATGCAATCCCTATCAAGCTACCAGCCACATTTTTCACAGAACTAGAACAAATAATTTCAAGATTTGTATGGAAATACAAAAAACCTCGAATAGCCAAAGCAATCTTGAGAAAGAAGAATGGAACTGGAGGAATCAACTTGCCTGACTTCAGGCTCTACTACAAAGCCACAGTCATCAAGACAGTATGGTACTGGCACAAAGACAGACATATAGATCAATGGAACAAAATAGAAAGCCCAGAGATAAATCCACACACATATGGACACCTTATCTTTGACAAAGGAGGCAAGAATATACAATGGAGTAAAGACAATCTCTTTAACAAGTGGTGCTGGGAAAACTGGTCAACCACTTGTAAAAGAATGAAACTAGATCACTTTCTAACACCGCACACAAAAATAAACTCAAAATGGATTAAAGATCTAAATGTAAGATCAGAAACTATAAAACTCCTAGAGGAGAACATAGGCAAAACACTCTCAGACATAAATCACAGCAGGATCCTCTATGATCCACCTCCCAGAATGCTGGAAATAAAAGCAAAAATAAACAAATGGGATCTAATTAAAATTAAAAGCTTCTGCACAACAAAGGAAAATATAAGCAAGGTGAAAAGACAGCCTTCTGAATGGGAGAAAATAATAGCAAATGAAGCAACTGACAAACAACTAATCTCAAAAATATACAAGCAACTTATGCAGCTCAACTCCAGAAAAATAAACGACCCAATCAAAAAATGGGCCAAAGAACTAAATAGACATTTCTCCAAAGAAGACATACGGATGGCTAACAAACACATGAAAAGATGCTCAACATCACTCGTTATTAGAGAAATGCAAATCAAAACCACAATGAGGTACCACTTCACACCAGTCAGAATGGCTGCGATCCAAAAATCTGCAAGCAATAAATGCTGGAGAGGGTGTGGAGAAAAGGGAACCCTCCTACACTGTTGGTGGGAATGCAAACTAGTACAGCCACTATGGAGAACGGTGTGGAGATTCCTTAAAAAATTGCAAATAGAACTACCTTATGACCCAGCAATCCCACTTCTGGGCATACACACCGAGGAAACCAGAATGGAAAGAGACACATGTACCCCAATGTTCATCGCAGCACTGTTTATAATAGCCAGGACATGGAAACAACCTAGATGTCCATCAGCAGATGAATGGATAAGAAAGCTGTGGTACATATACACAATGGAGTATTACTCAGCCGTTAAAAAGAATTCATTTGAATCAGTTCTGTTGAGATGGATGAAACTGGAGCCGATTATACAGAGTGAAGTAAGCCAGAAAGAAAAACACCAATACAGTATACTAACACATATATATGGAATTTAGGAAGTTGGCAATGACGACCCTGTATGCAAGACAGGGAAAGAGACACAGATGTGTATAACGGACTTTTGGACTCAGAGGGAGAGGGAGAGGGTGGGATGATTTGGGAGAATGACATTCTAACATGTATACTATCATGTGAATTGAATCGCCAGTCTATGTCTGACGCAGGATGCAGCATGCTTGGGGCTGGTGCATGGGGATGACCCAGAAAGATGTTATGGGGAGGGAGGTGGGAGGGGGGTTCATGTTTGAGAATGCATGTAAGAATTAAAGATTTTAAAATTTAAAAAAAAATAAAAATAAATAAAATTGACTAAAGATTTGAGAATCTTAATACATGTAAATTATATACCTCAATAAGAAATATGCATTTAGCTAAAAAAAAAAAAAAATGCTAGAGTATCATCTTCCACGTTACCTTCTATGGGAGATAGTCCATCAAGGAAAAAAAGAAAAGTAGTGGTGGGAGGCACAGCTGAAATAAGCTTGGGAAACATCAGACACTATATCTCACTTTAAAAAGCATCACAGGCTACATTAGTACTGTCAAAGGCTCTGAGAAGTCCTGCGGTAGATAAGCTGTCATAGTTGAATCCACATTAACAATTCAGGAAAATAATGCTTTGTGGGTCACGGCTTAGAAAACACTGCTGCAGAGGAAAAAGTTTTATCAAGAGACAAAACCATGAAGCTCTGAAATCAAACAAGCAAGCAACTTCCATACGACACGTTTTTCTGCGGTACTCAAGTTCATATTGGTTTTGGTTTGCGGTTTTGTTATGGCCAGGTCAGGTGACGCCTATAAAAACCGTCCGTTGAATGCTGACCTTCAATCAAAGGCACCAAACCAGCATAACTCAATTTCAAGGTGCTGACCAAAAGCCACCAGAATAACCTAAGTCATCACAGAAACCTCACGTATATGATTGTGTATTTATGATGAAATAAAAAGTATATTTGTGCATCTATACATTACCTTTATATACCCAGTATTATTTTAATCTTCAAATTACTAAGACAACCCGACGTGTCAATTAACTTGGCCTAAATATCATGACATGTAACACATACACACATCTCAATACTTATTTAAGTGCTCAATACTTATTTAATCTCACTCTTATTTAAGTGCTTTTTATCATGGATAAACTCGTAAGGAAAAAAAAAATCACCCATTTGTCTGTTTTCCTTTCATTATACAATAACACTTTCCCATCATCATTTTCCTGATCCATTTAACTGATCACAGGTTTTCTAAATCTAACACTTTTTGATTCTGCACCTTTTGTCCTTTGAAGAAGAGCTAAAACCTGAGCTCTAGTTTCCATCTGTTTAGAGTGTTAGGTTTCGATACTGTTAGACATTCTGAAGGAGAACTGGAACATTGCCCAGCACCCCTATTTCAGGTGGCCAGCATCTGCTCTTATGGGCATGGCCCACTTTGAAGGCCTGCAGCTCTAGGTAGGGTTCAGTTTAAACAGATGCCCCTGCGGTTCACAGAAATGAGAACGATGTTTCTTCAAAGTATGGGTGTTCTACATTCTCAGTTTTATATCCAATGTAAATGAACGCCTTTCTAGTTTTCGAACACCAAACTTTTAAATCATTAAAGCATACAGTCAACAACAGGTGCTCTTAAGAAAGGAAATTCTTTTGCATGGAAGCAAAGTGGGTCAGAGCCTGGAAAAACACATTTTAAGACCTTTGTCTTTAGATGGCCAGTATCACTTCCTACCTGGGGATCAAGTTCTCTGATACAGCAGTGAACAACTGTCTGGGTGTGTGTGAGAGACAGGGAGAGACCCGGGGGTATGAGAGGACTCTTGTAAGTAACCTATGGAGAAACTATTTTAGACAGTATATGGATATAACTTACCAAATTCTATTCCCTCAAAATTCAGGGCCTTAAAATTACCAGCCAGATATTTAAAACTCCTGAGGACTTTTAAAGAGAAGAAAGAAAGAAGAGACACAGATACTGCTGTGACTAACAGATCGGCAGGCGCAGAGTAAGGGCAGATCCCAGGAGAGGGAGGTTCTGAGAAGAGAGGCAGGACTTGCATCTGTCTGGCCACTCATCATCTCGCTGCCCTCTTCATCACTCGGCTAGGGCTCCGTATCCCCCACTCCTACACCCCCCATTTTACTGCTCAGCATTTCCATGCAGTGGAGCAGCTAATGTGTAAAGACATGATGAAACTTGCCTTAAGGAAAAACACTGGTCACTCTCCCTTGGGAAATGACCTGTACTTTCACTGAACCCCATATTAAGTAATATTTCCACCACGGGGTAGAAATGCACTTTTAAAAAGTTAAAAATAGGTGTTATGTGGCCTATCCAATCCTTAATTTAGTCTATACATAAGCTTTTTGTTTAGATGCCTTTTAGAGAGATACAAAATTTTTACACCAGCACCCCTTGAGCAACACGGGGATTAGAAGCACCAACCCTCCATACAGTCAAAAATCCTCCCTAGGTACGCAAGATTTGTTTCCTCAGTGTCCTTGGATTCAACAAACCATAATTGTGTAGTGCTACAGTATTTAAACTGAAAAAACTGAGTATAAAGGGACCTCCACATTTCAAATCTGCATTGTTCAGGGGTCAAGTGTATTTATAATTTTGCTATGGTCTGAAGGCTTTTGACCCTGAAACGTTCATAAGTGGATGGAACTGGGAAGTAAGGCAGTTGGGAGGTGATTAAGTCATGAGGGTGGAGCCTTCATGAATGAGATTAGTGCCCTTATCAAACAGACCCCAGAGAACCAGCTCACTGCCTCCTCAACATGAGGTAGCAGAGAAATCCGTGGCCTGGGAGAGGGCACCCACCCAGTCATGCTGGCACCCTGACCTCAGACTGCCAGGCTCCAGAACAGTGAGAAACAAGTTTCTTTGTTTATAAGACACCTGGTCTATGGCATCTTTGTTCTGGAGGCCCAGACAGACCAAAACAATTATATACACTTTTTTTTTTCAATTTGAAAAATATAACTTATTTCTTGATTGAAATATTCTTCCCACAGAACTTTCAACACAGTGATGATGGTTATTATTTGAATCCTTCCTTGTTGGAACAGTCTATCAACTAATTATCCAAGCTTTTCCCAATGCCTTAACTTTATGCATATGGGTAGGTAAAGCCATTTATCCCCCAAACATATGTATTTCTTCCTGTCCCTAGAAGTGATCAAAGTATTGCCCAGAGATTAATAAATGGATGGAAAAAACAAAAACACCTTTTTGTTTCTTCCCACAGAATGACTGGGTTCATTTCTCTTCCTTTATTTAGCACACAATCCATGGAAGATGTGTGACTTAGAGCAGTGCTTCTCAAATCTGAATGTGTACACAGATCACCTGAGAACCCTGTGAAAATGCAGACTGGGATCCAGGAGGTCTGGGGCGGGGCCTGAGGCTTCTAACTGCTGCTGATGGTGCCGGTCCAGAAACCAGACTTGTAATGACAAAGTGGAGGAAGGCAGGCAGACAGGCCCCTGGGTGGAGGGGATGTGAAAGGAAGGAGCACAGACGAGTGGTTGCAACCAAGGCGCAGGGGCTGGAAACGGAGAAGAGCCGGCCGGCGGTGCTGCCAGGGTGACTGAGACCCTGCGGAACCGGCGGGAGGCAAAGCCGGAAATCAGAGACTGTGGGGTTAAAGGGTTTCAATTTCACAGCCACAGCAAAGGGTAAAAACTTCCAAGGGAGAAAAAAGCAGGAGGTCAAACTGGAAGAATTCACAGACCTCTGAAATCCAGGCAACACATGAGCTAAAACTGTAGTCATTAGCTCAGCTGGTAAAGAATCCACCTGCAATGTAGGAGACCCCAGGTCGATTCCTGGGATGGGAAGATCCCCTGGAGAAGGGATAGGCTACCCACTCCAGTATTCATGGGCGGCCCTGGTGGCTCAGATGGTAAAGAATCCACCCGCGATGCGGGAGGATCTGGGTTCAGTCCCTGGGTTGCGAAGATCGACATGGGCATGGCAACACACTCCAGTGTTCTTGCCTGGAGAATCCCCATGGACAGAGGAGCCTGGTGGGCTACAGTCCCTGGGGTCACAAAGCGTCGGACACGACTGAGTGAATGACAACACGCAATTCAGTGGCTCCCTTGACAGAACTGTGAAATCAGACTCAGACACATCAAGTGCCAAACCAAGCTACGGCACAGTATTTAAGCTTCCTTGTGGCCTGAAGAGTTGGATCTGCTCTTGCAGCACAGGTGATGTCTCACAAGAGTGGGGAAGCCAAACTAAAATGGGTTATTGAGTAAAAGGCCTTTCCATCTGCTAACACCAAAGTGGCAGTCACAGCAGCATCTCTGCTGGGAGCAATGTGGGAGGCAGCCAGATCCAAGAGGGACACGCACATACTGCGGCTGGGCCAACCTGGACGAATTTGCCAAAACAGGGCATGACATATGCCTGTTCCATGAAACAAAGGAGGAGAAGAGGGCAACAGAGGATGAGGTGGTTGGATGGCATCACCAACTCAGTGAACAGGAGTTTGAGCAAGCTCTGGGAAATGGTGAAGGACAGGGAAACCTGGTGTGTTGCAGTCCATGGGGCCACAAAGAGTTGGACACAACTAACCAACTGAACAACAAAAAATTTAAATATTTATGAGAGATTTTCTAATATTGCTATATGGACTTTGTCCTACCTCCCCCGCCAAATTTTTGTCTCCTATTACTGAGAATAAGCAGGAAGTGTGATTAACAGGTATGTAAGCCAGCAGGAGCCACTGAAGAAGGGCCGCATGCAAGTCACAGCTGGCTTGGAAGCTTCGTTTTGCCATGGACCACAGACTGGTTACCTGGGCAGGTCACCCAGTCTGTTTGAGACTCAGTATCTTGTTCGGTAAAGAGCTTAATGACGCCACTGGAAACCTGCTATAAAGCACAGGAAGCTCAGCTCAGTGCTCTGTGATGACTTAGAGGGGTGGGATTGGTTGGGGGGAAGAGAGGTCTGAGAGGGAAGGGATATATGTATACCTGTAGCTGATTCACTCCACTGTACAGCAGAAACTAACACAATATTTTTATGCTCCATGTTTTTAAAATGCTTAAAAAAATACCATCTACATAGGGCTGTTGTGAAATAAGCAAAATGATATCTATACAACTCCTTGCAGAAGGTCTAGCACCTAACGTGAATGTTGCAAGTCACCCTCTCGATGTCTCAGTTCTTCCCGAGTGAGGATCCCCACACTGACCACTAATCTCAAAGGTCCCAAGTTCCCAACTAAGTCTCAGAGGCACAGAGACAGACCTTGGCAGCAGCACACACCTCTCCCTAAGAAAGATCTCCTAACAAATGTGCTCTGGCTCAAGAAGTGTCCTGTGACATGTGGTCAGCTAACTGGGCCACGAATTCTTCGCTTCATTCCCGAATCTACATCATCCTCACCTGTGTTTTCCCTTATTATTTCACTCTGTGTTTAATTTATATTAATACCACCTTATCATATTTCATGTATCTTGGAATACGGCCTCAAAATCTTTTGGAATAAGATGTCTAAACATACACTTATGCAAAGCTTTCAGAACAAAGAGAAACAAAAAAGAGTTTGAAGGACTAAGAATTAGGGAAAACTTAAAGCCTCGCTTCTTTCATCCTGAAGACAATATGATTTGCAAAGCACTAGAAGGAAAGAAATTTCTTTTATGAAAGGGAATGCTTTAAATGGATCCTGAATTCAAAATATTAAACTATACTTAACCAAATTAGCATATTTTCACACCTTAGCTAAATCTTAAATAAATTCTTCTGTATCTTCTGTATCTGATGTTGGTAGCAAAATATTCTATTCAGCCTTAGCTGAGAAATGAAATCCACCCAAGTTCCAACATCAGTTCAGTTCAGTTCAGTTCAGTCGCTCAGTCGTGTCCGACTCTTTGCGACCCTATGAATCGCAGCACGCCAGGGCTCCCTGTCCATCACCAACTCCCGGAGTTCATTCAAACTCATGTCCATCGAGTTGGTGATGCCATCCAGCCATCTCATCCTCTGTCGTCCCCTTCTCCTCCTGCCCCCAATCCCTCCCAGCATCAGAGTCTTTTCCAATGAGTCAACTCTTCGCATGAGGTGGCCAAAGTATTGGAGTTTCAGCTTTAGCAACAGTCCTTACAAAGAACACCCAGAACTGATCTCCTTTAGGACAGACTGGATGGATCTCCTTGCAGTCCAAGGGACTCTCAAGAGTCTTCCCCAACACCACAGTTCAAAAGCATCAATTCTTCGGCACTCAGCTTTCTTCACAGTTCAACTCTCACATCCATACATGACTACTGGAAAAACCATAGCCTTGACTAGACAGACCTTTGCTAGCAAAGTAATGTCTCTGCTTTTCAATATGCTATCTAGGTTGGTCATAACGTTCCTTCCAAGGATTCCTCGTCTTTTAATTTCGTGGCTGCAATCACTATTTGCAGTGATTTTGGAGCCCAAAAAAACAAAGTCTGACACTGTTTCCACTGTTTCCCCATCTATTTCCCATGAAGTGATGGGACCAGATGCCATGACCTTAGTTTTCTGAATGTTGAGCTTGAAGACAACTTTTTCACTGTCCTCTTTCACTTTCATCAAGAGGCTTTTTAGTTCCTCTTCACTTTCTGCCATAAGGGTGGTGTCATCTGCATATCTGAGGTTATTGATATTTCTCCTGGCAATCTTGATTCCAGCTTGTGCTTCTTCCAGCCCAGCGTTTCTCATGATGTACCTGCATATAAGTTCAATAAGCAGGGTGACAATATACAGCCTTGACGTACTCCTTTTCCTATTTGGAACCAGTCTGTTGTTCCATGTCCAGTTCTAACTGTTGCTTCCTGACCTGCATACAGATTTCTCAAGAGGCAGGTTAGGTGGTCTGGTATTCCCATCTCTTTCAGAATTTTCCACAGTTTATTGTGATCCACACAGTCAAAGGCTTTGGCATAGTCGATAAAGCAGAAACAGATGTTTTTCTGGAACTCTCTTCCTTTTTCCATGATCCAGTGGATGTTGGCAATTTGGTCTCTGGTTCCTCTGCCTTTCCTAAAACCAGCTTGAACATCTGGAAGTTCACGGTTCACATATTGCTGAAGCCTGGCTTGGAGAATTTTGAGCATTACTTTACTAGCACGTGAGATGAGTGCAATTGTGCGGTAGTTTGGGCATTCTTTGGCATTGCCTTTCTTTGGGATTGGAATGAAAACTGACCTTTTCCAGTCCTGTGGCCACTGCTGAGTTTTCCCAATTTTCTGGCATATTGAGTGCAACACTTTCACAGCATCATCTTTCAGGATTTGAAAGAGCTCAACTGGAATTCCATCACCTCCATTAGTTTTGTTCGTAGTGATGCTTTCTAAGGCCCACTTGACTTCACATTCCAGGATGTCTGGCTCTAGATGAGTGATCATACCACCGTGATTATCTGGGTTGTAAAGATCTTTTTTGTACAGTTCTTCCATGTATTCTTGCCACCTCTTCTTAATATCTTCTGCTTCTGTTAGGTCTATACCATTTCTGTCCTTTATCAAGCCCATCTTTGCATGAAATGTTCACTTGGTATCTCTAATTTTCTTGAAGAGATCTCTTGTCTTTCCCATTCTGTTTTCCTCTATTTCTTTGCATTGATCGCTGAGGAAGGCTTTCTTATCTCTCCTTGCTATTCTTTGGAACTCTGCATTCAGATGCTTATATGTTTCCTTTTCTCCTTTGCATGAAGCAGGGCAAAGGCTAACAGAGTTTTCCCAAGACAATGCACTGGTCATAGCAAACACCCTCTTCCAGCAATACAAGAGAAGACTCTACACATGGACATCACCAAATGGTCAATACCAAAATCAGACTGATTATATTCCCTGCAGCCAAAGATGGAGAAGCTCTATACAAGTCAGCAAAAACAAGACTGGGAGCTGACTGTGGCTCAGATCATGAACTCCTTTTTACCAAATTCAGACTCAAATTGAAGAAAGTAGGGAAAACCGCTAGACCATTCAGGTATGACCTAAATCAAATTCCTTAGGATTATACAGTGGAAGTGAAAAATAGATTTAAGGGACTAGATCTGATCGATAGAGTGCCTGATGAACTATGGATGGAGATTTGTGACACTGTACAGGAGACAGGGATCAAGACCATCCCCATGGAAAAGAAATGCAAAAAAGCAAAATGGCTCTCTGGGGAGGCCTTACAAATAGCTGTGAAAAGAATAGAAGCGAAAAGTTCCAATATCACGTGCAGTTAAATCTGAGGAGGTGCTACTTCTAACTTTATTCTAAACTAGTTGTTCTCAACCTTGGATGCACAGTGGAATCGCCTTGGGACCTTTAAAAAATACCAATGCCTGGATCTCAGACCCAGAGCCACTGATATAAAATTAGTTTAGGACTCAGCCTGGAAATGAAAATTTTCAAAAGCTCCAAGGTGACTCTAATTTGCAGCAGTTTGCAAAGCACTGCTTTCCAGTTAAGCACTGAGATGCACCAATTCTTTCGACAGAATGCTAAGAGAACAGTGACCTCCCACATTTTGCATTTGTGGAAAAGCACATTTCCACACTGGAATTTAATCTTAAAAATAAGTATATGACCCATGTGCTAAGTCACTTCAGTAGTGTCCGACTCTTTGCAACCCCATGCAATGCAGCCCACCAGGTTCCTCTGTCCATGGGATTCTCCAGGCAAGAATACTGGAGTGGGTTGCCATTTCCTCCTCCAGGGATGTGACCCATGAATACTAGCAAATAAAACGTATATTTCCAAATCTGAGAGATAACCAAATATATCTTTAAAATGTAAACAAAGCCCCTCTAAGCATTTAAATAATTCTTTATCAGGGATCCCCTACCTCTGTGTCCCAATGCCTGATATCTAAGGTGGAGCCAATGTAGTAATAATAGAAATTAAGTGCACAATAAATGTAATGAGCTTGAATCATCCTGAAACCATCTTCCCTCCACCTCCCCAGTCCGTGGAAAAATTGTCTTCCACAAAAGAGGTCCCTAGTGCCAAAAAAGGTTGGACCGCCGCCTTAATGATATGAGGGTAACCGGGTTAATTGAAAACATTCTTCAAAAAGTCATCGTTCAGCTTCCACTGCCATAACATCATCATCATTATGAACAGTAATCTCATCCATATTCACAAATAACCCAATACTGTAAGTAGCTGACTTTTTTTTTTTTTAACAGGAAAAAAAACCCATAAACTTCAATGATTTCAAATGTCAGCCAAGAAATGGAAGGAAAAGATTGACAAAGTTCTAAAAGCAATATATTTTTTTGGACTGTCATTTTCAATCATGAAAAATGTAATTTTTAATTATAAAAAATCAAATGGCACATATATAGCAAACTCCTACCTCTTGTAGAACGAGAGTACCAATAGGAAGAAAAACCTACTTGAGGAAGAGTTAAGTCAAATATTCTGACCTATACTATTTATGAATATATCAACCAGTGTGCCTCGCCAGTTAGTTTTAGAATTACTTTTATATGATTTAGTAACTATTTATCCAAGTACAGTCAAACAGAAGACAAGATTAGAAATGGGGAAGGTCTGGGTATTTTGAAGTCGGGGAAAAACACATGCAAGAATTAGGAAAAAGAATCAAATTTTGTGACAGCCTTAATCATGTCTGTGGAAAGTGAAAGTGAAGTCACTTAGTCGTGTCCGACTCTTTGCGACCCCATGGACTGTAGCCTATCAGGCTCCTCTGTCCATGGGATTTTCCAGGCAATAGTACTGGAGTGGATTGCCATTTCCTTCTCCAAGGGATCTTCCCAACCCAGGGATCAAACCAAGGTCTCCCGCATTGTAGACAGACACTTTACCATCTGAGCCACCAGGAAAGTTAACTAAAAAGAGCTGTTGTAAAAGGTCAAGTGTCAGAGGAGGTGGAGGTCTGGAAAACCCCGGGAAATCAGCAGAGAAATCACAATGGGTAAATAGCTCCTTCCCACAGAACACAACTTCCATTTCTGGGCCTACCTACTTGGTTATGACATCATGACAATAAGCCTTCTGCAAAAACTGGTCGGAAAAAAAAAAAAAAAAAACTACAGAATTTTGCTTGAAAATGAAGAAGTTGCTGAAACAGTTAACAAGGAAAGAAAGCAAAGAATAAAGGAGTGATATTGAAATCAGCAAACTCAATAGGGAAGAGCCATTTTCTTTCAGAGTTGACTGGGAAAGTTCTTCGGCAAACAGTAACAAGGACGCCTCATGGGTTCTGAAAGCTCTAAAGTTGGCCATCAGAAATCCGAACCAGGCTCAGCTATCAGCAACTGCTGTTTGAGCCTTTAATGGTCCATGACTGGGAGTACTGGGGAAAGTAAAGTCGAAGACTTCGTTAAAAACAGAAACACAGAGACTCTTTCCTTTTGGCCAATTTATGGAAACCTCCGGGCCAGCTTTCAACACCACGGCTACATTTGGCTTCATCACGAAATGATGAGAATGGGAGGTGAAACACAGCTTTTTGTTTTGTGTGGCCTGCCCTGTCCCACGCCTGGGTACAACTACAGTCTGGGGTTTTGCCAGGGAATAGCAGCAGAAACCCCACCCATCTCTCTCCAGCCTTCTCCCTCATGTTTCCAAGTCCTTCTCTTTCAGAGGAAGCTTAATTAATTGTGGAAATAACCAAAATAAGAAAGATGATAACATCAGTTCAGTTCAGTCGCTCAGTCGTGTCTGACTCTCTGCAACCCCATGAACCGCAGCACGCCAGGCCTCCCTGTCCATCACCAACTCCCACCATGACAATAATGTCATGATTATTAAAATATTTTAGTTTGTGATGGGTGACAGATGTGAGCAAAATCATTTCAAAAAACAACTGCACCAGTAAGGAATACTGAAACTTGTGACAGAGGGCAGGTTGCTACCTGGGTCAGAGGGCCTGCATTCTCCACCCGGGAACTGGACTTGGGATGAATCACTTTCACTTCTGGTCCTCAGCCTCCTCGTTTGTTCAGTAAGAAAGTATACTCGAAGGCAAAAATGTATTTCCTCCACCAAAAGTTCTATGATTCTATGAATTTAAAAATTAATTTTTAAAATGAAATCCCCTTTTAAGATCATTTAAACAGAAACACTAATTACTAGCAAATTGTGCTTTACAATTCGGGGTAGTGTCAAATCACTCCAGTATTGTGGTGTAACAATAAAAATTCACTGTAAATTCATAGGTTTGGGTACACAGAGCGCCATCTGTTTCTCCTGTGTACATAATGAAAAAATTTCTCAGTCTTGAACTAGAAAAATTCTGGCATTTGCCCTTCTCTCTACTGTATCATCTTTATACAGGTATTTTGTTCTCACTGACAGTATCTTTAAGTAACATGGGCTCACTTTCCTCAGAATGCAGCCCTGGTCTCATTTTGCTTTCTGCTGCAGTGTGATTTTATTGATTATTTCGCTTCTCTTGATCCGCATTTCCTTCCATACTTCCACTCCTCTCCCCTCTCCAACCCTGCCCTGCACAGGCTCCCTCCTTCCTTCCACACTTCCCTTCCTCTCTAGAGGAATGAATTAGCTATGATTTGTAGCTTATTTTGGAGAATAAAGCTAGATATTTATTTTGCCTAATGTTCATTTAGTAGAATAGTTATCTCCTATTACCTGACATAGGTTTCTCTCATTCTTTTAATGTTTAATTATACTATTTGGGGACCTCTAAGCAGTTTTGTTTTTGTAAATTGAGATTTTTAAAAATTAAGAAAAAATGTCTTCTGGTGCATTTTAACTTAATCTCTGTAATTGTTAACACAATTACAAAATATTTTTGCAAGTCTTTTTATTATAGACAAAAACTATACATTATACTGGTTTGAGGACATCAGCTTAAAAAATTGGAAGCTATAAAGTGTGTGTGTGTTTTGTCTATTTATCAGTGAAAGTATTTTTCATTCTTTTTGAACTGAAGAACTAATTAGTAAATTAATGATTCATATCCCAGCACATCCCTTGACATATGTGGTAACAAACTGCATTTGTCTGTTTCTTGTAAAATCTTTTATATCAAGGGAATGGCATTAAAATACAAGCCTACTTTGCTGAATATAGTACAGTTCTGAGCATTTCAGTCTCAAATATCAAATTTTATACTGTCATGTGTCCCTTGCCCATTTGACTTTGTAATTATTTTCATACGATTTGGTGTTCGTGCTTTACTCAAATATAGTCCAACTGAGGGCAGGACTAGAAATGGGAAATTATTGGATAAATTGAAGACATACCATTTTTAAGGAACTAGAGAATATCATATATGCAAAAGTAATTTATTTTTATAGCTCTAAAGTTACATTTGCTTAGGAATATGTATGATTTAGCTAGAGAAAATTTCATTTTGGAAACTTTAAAAGTTTTATCGTAGTTGATTCAGCTAATTAAATATCCTAATTGAATTTACACTAAAGTATTCTTATGCACTGCAGATGGTGATTGCAGCCATGAAATTAAAAGACGCTTACTCTTTAGAAGGAAAGTTATGACCAACCTAGATAGCATATTAAAAAGCAGAGATATTACTTTGCCAATAAAGGTCCAACTAGTCAAGGCTATGGTTTTTCCAGTGGTCTTATATGGATGTGAGAGTTGGACTGTGAAGAAAGCTGAGCACTAAAGAATTGATGCTTTGAACTGTGGTGCTGGAGAAGACTCTTCAGAGTCCCTTGGACTGCAAGGAGATCCAACCAGAACATCCCAAAGGAGATCAGTCCTGGGTATTCATTGGAAGGACTGATGCTGAGGCCGAAACTCCAATACTTTGGCCACCTCATGCAAAGGGTTGACTCACTGGAAAAGACTCTGATGCTGGGAGGGATTGGAGGCAGGAGGAGAAGGGGACGACAGAGGATGAGATGGCTGGATGGCATCACCGACTCGACACACGAGTTTGGGTGAATTCCGGGAGTTGGTGATGGACAGGGAGGCCTGGCATGCTGCGATTCATGGGGTCACAAAGAGTTGGACACGACTGAGTGACTGAACTGACTGTTAGAAATGGCTTGCTTAAATGTTTTAACATCCTTTTTAAAAAAAAAAAAGAAAAAGAAAGAGAAATTAACATTACAAGGCCACTCAGATTTCTGGACTTATGTGTTTGGTAACAAAGAGACCCAGAACATGTGCATTTTCAGAGTAGGAGAAAATGGTGAAAATATTCCCAGTTTGAATACAACTTCAGTTGTGTCTCTCTTTTTTTATACTTCACTTTTGCCATCCCCCATAGACTTCTGGAAAATGTATAATATAATCAGTTTTATATAATATAATCAGTTAACTAGACATTTTTTCCTTTTATTTTTAAGAAATAAGCACATTGGACCACTTCCCTAGCGGTCCAATGACTAAGACTCTGCATTGCCAATGCAGGGGGCCTGGGTTTGATTCCTGGGCAGGTAACTAGATCCCACACGCTGTAACTAAAAGTTCACCATGCCACAACTAAGACCTGGAACAGCCAAATAACTAAAATAAACACATAAATTTTTTTAAAAAAGATGAAATAAGCATTTTGCCCAATTCCAGGGCCATGATTTTTCCTACACCTAAAGCAGTCCTGCCCCTAAGAATTAAACTATAAGATTTGATGTATATGAAAGAATGAGAAAATGATACTGACTTTTCTGTGACTCAGTACTAAGGACAGACTGAAAATATGAGAATTCTAGTCTAGAGGAAAAAAGTTGAGAAAGATATGATTGATTAAAGTCTAAGGATCAAAATGTCAAACAAGGTGATGAACCAAAACATTCATCAATCCCTGGGTAAAACCAAAGAAGAGTGTGTCCCAAGGACTAAAAAACACAGGGTTTAGGGTAAATAAAAGAAAGGGCCGTGTCACATCTATGGAACTGTCATCTGGTGACAGAGACTGAAAAAGACTCAAGCAGATTAATTCTTCACTTACGTAATGAATTTTAAGGGAACCCAAGGGTGCCCCCGAGTAGCATCCCTGACCTCTGAGGTTGACCACAAACCGGAGAACCAAGTTTCTTCAAGAAAACCCCAAGGCCATCCTTAACCAGAATATACTAGTCTGCAAGAGTGTGGGTCAGACCCACTTAGGAAACTTTAAATTCCTACTGGAAAGTGAAAATTTCCTTAGTGGGGTACACACTAGAGAATCTGCCTATCAATCTGATAAACTGTTTCTAGACAATCAGAGGGAAAAGTGCAGAAAGATATTCCTCGCTCAAACATCTCACCAACCCAATGCAAATATGAAGAGACTCATTGGCTAGTCCCAGGCTCCACAAAAAAGAAGACTCTCTTTTGTTTTCCCATCACCTAGTCCAGGGACCAGCATCTAGGAAGGTTTTCCTAACTATGGAGTTAACAAGCTCTGCTCTAAAACTGTAACTATCTCCCAGAGGGTGTTAAACTAATTATAATTAGTCTTTTATACTGGAGTGGGATTAACAAATATGGAGTTAACAACAAATGTGGGATCGCAAATCTCAACATTATCAACATATCCAGGTTGGGATGGTTAAGAATATAGAACAGACCAGTAACACTCCTAAGCTCTTGGAAAAATAACAACCAAGATCATCACACCCAGAGAGATTAGGATGTTAAAGACCAAAGTCAAAAAACACAAATGAAAATTCACAAGAATGCATAGAAAATTAGTTTAGATTGAGTAGGTTAAATGCTATTCATGCCAAGGAAAACATTTAAGGATGCTCTAATCTAATTTTTGTTAAAATGAAGTTTTAGTGAGCACATAACTTTGTCCTCTCATGTATACACCCAAAACCCATCCTTTCTGTGGGCCTAAGCACAACATAGAAACTCACATGTGTGTGTGCTAAGCTGCTTCAATTGTGTCCAACTGTGGAGCGCTATGGTTGGTAGCCCGCCAGGCTCCTCTGTCCACGGGATTCTCCAGGCAAGAACACTGAAATGGGTTGCCATGCCCTCCTCCAGGGGATCTTCCCAAATCAGGGATTGAACCAGTGTCTCTTCTGCATTGGCAGGCAAATTCTTTACCACTAGTGCCACCTGGGAAGCTCGTAGAAACTCAGGTATTTACCAAATAATTAGTATCTCTGAGGATATCACAGTACTCCTTTGAAGAGCATCATTTTCACATAAATTACCAATTATTTAGCCCCAGTGATCTCACTGAACATTTCTCTTCCTCCCTTCACTCTCAGAGGTGATACTGAAGATCACTTTGCTTTAGGAATCATAATGAAAAATGAAAGTCGCTCAGTCATGTCCAGCTCTTGGTGACCCCGTGGACTATACAGTTCATGGAATTCTCCAGGCCAGAATACTGGTGTGGGTAGCCGTTCCCTTCTCCAGGGAATATTCCCAACCCAGGGATCGAACCCAGGTCTCCTGCATTGCAGGTGGATTCTTTATCAGCTGAGCCACCAGGGAAGCCCAGAAATCATAATACTTCAATATTACTTTAAAAATAATTTTAAATTATTTTTACTACAATACTTCAATACTTTACTACAATACTTCAATTTACTTTAAAAATAAAATTAAAAAAAGAAATCATGACCACATAAATCGTCTTCAGTCAAACTGTGAATAAACTCCACAACCATGGGAAAATCTAAAGAGTGCCTCTATCACATAAAGAAGCAGTTCAGGGCCAGTTGTCCAAACCGTTCTCTACCATCACATTCAACCTGTGAGGATAAATCTGGCTTCCTATGGGAGTCAGGGCTGGCGGGTAGGGGCAGGGTAGACAGCAGGGGTGGGAGGCTGACAGAGCTTCAGCAGGGGAGGCAGCTGTTCCAGTAGCCAGCAAATAGCTGGTAATTGTGACTTCCATGACATAACACTCCCACAAGATAAGGACTCCAGTGGCCGTTGTTTCTTGAAAGAACAATGGTTTCCAGCTAACACATGACACGGTTTGTGAAATGACGCCGAGCACTGACCTGTGTATAATACACACACACTCACGGAATTAAAGGATTATTAGGAGAGCGGATGTCCAGACACTGCCAAAATGTGAACCCACAGAGATAATAAAAGCGCGAGCAGCAGCAGGATTAGACACTGAAAGGATTACAGCAACTTTGCTCCGCACGAGTCATGTGCCGAGAGCTCGGCCACCACAAAAGCCTGGCAAGAGCAGGAGCCTACACTGTCAGTTCTATTTCTTTTTGCTTGCAGAGAACCTGGGAGCTGTGTGTCCTAAAGAACCACAGCCATTCCCTCCAGCCCTAGAAATATCAAGACATCAAAAGGTCAAAGACTCAAAATTAAGGAAAGATTAGAGCAACAAATCAAACATCCTTTAAAATGAAAAACAGATAATCATGCTACATTCCATTAACACAACATGGGCATGGGAGCAGGTAGAAAATGAAAGAAAGAAATTAACTGCTAACAAGCAAATTTGTAAATCTTAAAACTTCAGGTTAATGGAGCCAAGCACTAAGCTAGATAAAGCTCTAGTCGTTACACTGACAGCTCTGGCTAAATCATGAGTCACTCCAAATGACACTGATATGGTTCCTGGTCCCAGGAAATAGAGAAAAGGGCCTGGAACAACAATAGTCCTGGTGCCTCCAGTAGAACCCTGACATAGGTGTCATCACTGGCAGCCGACTGCTGATAAAAAGTCAGCAGGGGGGAAACATGGAGACTTTGGCCAACTGCTGCTGCTGCTACTAAGGCGCTTCAGTCGTGTCCGACTCTGTGAGACCCCACAGACAGCAGCCCACCAGGCTCCCCCGTCCCGGGGATTCTCCAGGCAAGAACACCGGAGTGGGTTGCCATTTCTTTCTCCAATGCATAAAGTGAAAAGTGAAAGTGAAGTCACTCAGTCGTGTCCGACTCTTCACAACCCCAAGGACTGCAGCCCACCAGGCTCCTCCATCCATGGGATTTTCCAGGCAAGAGTACTAGAGTGGGGTGCCATCGCCTTCTCCTTTTGGGCAACTGAGGGCTTGTTAGAAACCAGAGACCACAGCATCAGCCCTGAAGGCTGGTTCCAGAACTATCAGATACAAGTACATACAAGCCTTGTACATATTCTGTCTAAATATTTTGCTGGTGGCAAAAAGACGACTGTGAGACCTCCAACAGAACACCATAATCCAATACAACTGCCATAAGCAAATTCAAGAGTAATATTTCCAAACAGAGCATAAGGATAAATGTACACTTTAAGATCTTTAAAAAATTATTATGTACTTAGTATAGCCACAGAATTTGAGACTCCTAATGGGATCCTGGAAAAGACCCTGATGCTGGGAAAGACTGAGGGGAGGAGAAGGGAATGACAGAGGATGAGACGGTTGGATGGCATCACCGACTCAATGCACACAAGCTTGAGCAAACTCTGGGAGATGGTGAAGGACAGGGAAGCCTGGTGTGCTGCAGTTCATGGGGTCGCGAAGAGTCAGACACGACTTAGTAGCTGAACAACAGCAACAAACAATGGAATCTTAGAGCTTTTGTGATTCAATTCTCTTTAAATCATGCAGAGCTGTTAGGTAACTTGACAGGAAAAAAAAAAAAAAGTTAGTGGCAAAGGCAGGACACAGCTCTCTCCAGTTTGTTTAAAGCTCTTTCCATGCCAGAAAGTGACCTTGAAAACTGGTCAGATGACATAGACACAGTTTTATTGGTCACCGTGATAGCAAGCAACAGAAGTATGCAGTAATAATTTCAGTAAGAGCAGAGCAGAGCTGAAATTCTGAGGAGGGTAAAAGTGCTAAATGCATGCAAAAAAAAAATTTTTTTTTTTTAATTAAATTGTGGAAGCCCTTCCTTTAATTGAACTTTTAGCCAGCAATCTGTTGTATCAATCCCAGCGAAAACTATGCTTTATGGAGCCTGATTTAAAATGTAAGGCCAAACAGATCTGGAAAAGTACAGCTTTATCCTTGTACTTAATTTATACTATAGTGTACTGTAATTATGCCTGAAATAAAAGCTATATTCTGAGTAAAGACAAAAGGCTCTTGTTAATGACATTCCATTCCCAATGTAGACTATGACAAAAGGCCTCTTCATTTGGAGCCAACTGTCATTATACTTTGTAGCCTGTATGGAGCTATTGGACTAATATTTGTTCTGGGATTAGTGGTGGGATAACCAATCAGTCAACTCCTCCACTGCAGTTTTCCATTATCCTCAAACAAATGACCAAAAGGAAAAAAAAAAGAAAATTGGCAGGCAGAATGACAACTATATTTATGAGATTAAACTCTCAAACCCTTCACAGTTTGCTGGGCAACTAATAACCATTTGCCAAGCTGTTCATTTAATAATGAGTCAGCTAAACCAAAAGCAAATGATCCTTCAACCAACCAATGCTACTATAGTCATAGCCACACTGACAAGCTCCAATTATTTATGTAACATACTTTACTTAGAAAAAGTACAAGTTGGCCTGTACCAAAATAAAAACAAAAAAACAAACTCTTCCCATTCGCCAATAGGAATGCAAGCTACCCTGTGGTATTTTTGAATAACTGAAATTTATAGGAGATTTTGTGATTTATGAAAGCCAGAAGGGCCAGCAAATTGTTTAGGGAGTAATTTCTCTTTGTGTACGAGTCGAGACGGAGGGCCAGAAACTCGTCATCCAATTCAGTATAACATGACCTTAGGTCATCTGAGTCTATTTCCTCATTTCATAAAGCAGTGTCAACACTGAGATCATCCCCACCTGGGAATTATGAGGACTGAGTAAAATTCTATTTGTCAAAGCAAAGTAAGCTGTATATTACACAACACAGTCGTAAGGAGGAAAAAGCCAGGTGGGCTGCTTTCCAAGAAATACGTGTGTCCAAATGGGAGAAAACAAGTGGCCTCTGCTCTCTCCTCTCCTGCTTCTCCGGCCCATCTCTACATAAGATACGAAAAGCAACCGGCAATATCCCATTCACTTTGACTTACTAATAGTTCGTCCATGCTGGTCTGGCATTTTTCCAAGTTGATCCGCTTTATTGCTACGCGTTCTTGCCTGGGTTTGCACAGAGCAGCCTGAACCACAGCTGTAGCGCCACTGCCTGAAAGGAAATGGAAACAACATCAGCTGTCAAATGGCACACTGTCAGGTTACCCACATAAATTCTTTTTTTTTTAAGTTTCTATAACTTGGGTATTCAACACATTACCATCTGAGATCCTTTTAAAGAGATTCTTAAGTTCAAAAATAATTATCTGGATGAGATATAGGAAAATCTGGATTTTTCTAGAGGATACAAAGACAGTCTCTACACTCCAGAGGCTTAACAATCCAGGAAGGTGACCCACATCAAAACAGCCCACTGCAATACAGCGTGTTCACGGCTGCCTAGAATAACAGCTGAGAAAATAATATATCTGATGTCACAAGAATAAAGGACACGAGCATTTCATTACAACCCTGCGTGGAAGCCATTACCATCCTTGGGTACTGGCATTTTCTCATTGTGATGACTTTACAATATCTCAAGCTCTTCTCCCACTTCAGTGCAAACCAAGCCACTGCAGTCTAAGCTACTTGAGGGCTTCCACCAGATGCTACGACTTCTCTGCTCTGAACACTCTCTGAGTTTCTCTCTTTCAAGCTGGCTCTACAATTAGAAGAACAGGAATCAACCCGAGTATTCTCATGTTGAAAGCAGGCCTCTTCAAGGATGCCAAGCAAAATGATGCAAACCTGTAATTACAAAAGCTCTCAGCATTCATATGCATTTCCCATTTCTAAGGTTTCATGATCATTAGCTAATGCACTCAAACTCCTAGGAGACAGAGCCATGTCATTATCCATATTTTATAAGAACAAAATGTAGACGTGTAATGACTTGTGGCAGAGCACAAAGAGCTTCTAATCGGATTTATATTCCGAAGGGGCAAAAAGACCTCCAGGTTAAGGCATCTCAATTCTGCAAAGAATATCAAAAATCTCATTCTCATCACATAAATCTTCTCCCGCTGCAAGACTGCCAAGGAGAGAAACAGCCTGTGCAAAAGGGGGCGGATGTGACTGTTTTCTCCTTCAAGTTTTCCTTTGGGTACTTTTTCCCAAATGAGTTGCTAAATATCACCCAAATGGGGGAGGGGAGATTATTTTTGTCAAAAAAGAGGAGAGACCAGTATCAGCTATCCTGATACACATGAAATAGAGGCATGACATTTCCTGTGCAAATCAAGGCTTCCCCACCCCTACAGAAGTGCCCAAATGAGTGTCTTTGGTGCAAAGGTTCTGCCCTGTGGTCTCACCATCAGCTCTGGCCCCCTGACCTGGTGACCCAGCAGGTCACCCAAATGCTCCAAAGACAGGTCTCCAACTTCAAGCATTCCGTTGCAGGAAGCCCCACCTGTGTTCACCAGGGGAGTAAATCCACATATACTGACCACCCACTATACAGTCGCATTTTCCTTGTATAACTGTTGTTACAAGCCTGTGCATTTTTTCGTTGTTGTTGTTGTTAACAGCCTCGTTTTACATGTGAGAACACTAGGACCCCCACAGCTAACAAGCATCTGAGCCAGGGTCTGAGTCAGGTCTGCCACACTCCCAGGTCCAGGCTTTTTTTCTTCTACCCACAAGCCAGAAGCACACTTTTCCCTTGCAGCCTTGTTTTGCCATTGCTAAGAAAATTTCTTCTACACTGTCCTATATTGTTGGAGAAAAGAGAATCAACCTAGAGGGAAGGTCCGAGTGAGCCGCACTCTCTCTAGAGCTCAGTTCTCAGAATGATCAACTCGTCAGTTGGTGGTTCAGCGGTAAGGAATCCGCCTGCAATGCAGGAGACTCTGGTTTGATCCCTGGGTCGGGAAGATCCCCTGGAGGAGGACATGACAAACCCCCTCCAGCATTCTTGCCTGGAGAATCCCATGGACAGAGGGGCCTGATGGACTACAGTCCGTGGGGTCGCAGAGAGTCAGACACGACTGAGCGAGTGAACCACAACTACCGCCCTCTCCCTTACCGCAATGCTTCTCCATCAGCTGTCACTCCAAAGTCCCACTGGATCAACCTCACCAGCGTGCAGATCGCAGCATGCTGGGCTCAATCCAGAACGTTCCAGATACCAGAGCCAAACACTACAAAGAGCCCTGCTGATAGCAGAGTGCATTTTCCAGGCAAGGTCTCCAGAACAAGAGCCCATCGCTGAAGGGAGCCCACAGAGAAACTGATAAGTAGCTAGTTAGCACTGGGCCTGGTATCCAGCAGAGAAATCAACAAACACCTTTAATGAGCTGCTGATGGGAAGCTCAGCCCTATCTATTATAAAACTCCCCCCAGTCCCAGCCCTCCATTCTCCATCCACATCTCAGACCGTTTTCAAACTGGGAAAACTGGAAAACAGGAAAGAAGACAACAAATTCCCAGAAAGGATGAAATAAGCGTATGTGATATGCGGCTATCACTCAGAGTCAGTTAAGTGCTTCGCTGTAAAAGTCTTCTGGCTTCCACAGACAAATGCAAGAACATGGACACAAAGAAGAATTCTAAAAAGGGGGAGGGATGTTGAGTTGCAAAGGATACCACTGACAAGATGAAAAGACAAACTACTCAATGGGAGAAAATATTTGCAAATGATATGACTGAAAAGGAATTAATATTCAAAATATATAAACAGCTCATACAACTCAACATAAAAAAACAAACTAATAAATGGGCAGGGAAAAAATACATTTTAAAATTAATAAATAAAAATTTTAAATGGACAGAAGTAAATAGACATTTTTCCAAAGAGGACACGCAGATGGCCTATGGGCACATGAAAAGATGCTCAACATGGCCAATAATCAGGGAAATGCAAATCAAAACCAAAGTGAGATAACACCTCATAGCCATCAGAATGGCTATCATCAAAAAGAGCACAAAATGTTGTCAAGGATGTGAAGAAGAGGAAAGCCTTGTACACTGTTGATAGGAATGTAAATTGATGCAGCTACTGTGAAAAACTGTACGGAGGTGTCTCAAAAAGCTCAAAATAGAACTACCATATGACCTGGTAATTCCACTCCTGGTTATGTATCTGAAAAACACAAACGCACTAATTCTAAAAGATATATGTACTCCAATGTTCATAGTAACATTATTTGCAATTGCCAAGATATGGAAGAAACCTAAGTGTCCATCAACAGATATATGGAGACAGATCTCTCTCTCTCTCTAACACACACACACAATAGATATATTACTGAGCCATAAAGAAAAGAAATTTGCCGTTTGCAGCAAGCGACATGAATGGCCTTGAAGGACATTATGGCAAGTGAAATAAATCAGAGAAAGATGAATACTGTATGATATCACTTACATGTGGAATCTAAAAAATATAACAAACTACTAAATATAACAAAAAAGACGTACACTCACAGATACAGAGGTTACGCTATATAACCAGTGGTTACCAGTGGGGAGGGGAGGAGGGGCAACATAGGGGTGGAGAAGTGAGAGATACAAACTGCTGAGTATAAGATCGTTTCGAGGATGTACTGTACAACATGGGCTATATAGTCAACATTTTGTAACAGTTATAGGTGGAAAGTCACCTTTAAAAATGGTATGAAAAATATTTTTAAGTGATAATAAACAAGAAAAACTTTCATTTTTTTACAAAGGGGAGGGAGTGGTGGGGAAAGTCTTCTATTGGAGCCATGCGACTAGAGGACCGGTATTGCTTTATACATACAGCCGACTAAAGAACAACCGGCAGGTTCTCATCCTGATAAAGAACAAACGTGACGCTTTACAACCGGAGGCGACTGTCACTTCACTTGAGGATTTAACCACTCACTGGACAATTTGGAACAGTCCACTTGGAATCCAAAGATTTCCTTCAACTGTAAGAGAGATGAGCAACAACATTAGGGGTGCAGGGAGCCTCAAAGATCATCACTGAGTCCAACCCCTCACTTTATGGGTAAGGACAGGAAGGGAAGAGAAGAGAGCTCTCATCAGAAACCAGATCAGCCAGGACCTTGAACTGGGCTGCCCAGCCTCCAACACAGTACGAAATAAATTTCTGTTGTTGAAGGCATCCAATTCTTAAGGTATTTCGTTAGGGCAGCCCCAGCTGATTCATACAAAAGACTTTCCTTGTCTGTTCTAAAGTCACAATCACCTATGCGAAAAGCAAAGGAGAAAAGGAAAGATACAAGCATCTGAATGCAGAGTTCCAAAGAACAGCAAGGAGAGATAAGAAAGCCTTCCTCAGTGATCAGTGCAAAGAAATAGAGGAAAACAACAGAATGGGAAAGACTAGAGATCTCTTCAAGAAAATCAGAGATACCAAAGGAACATTTCATGCAAAGACGGGCTCAATAAAGGACAGAAATGGTATAGACCTAACAAAAGCAGAAGATATTAAGAAGAGGTGGCAAGAATACACAGAAGAACTGTACAAAAAAGATCTTCATGACCCAGATAATCACGATGGTGTGATCACTCATCTAGAGCCAGACATCTTGGAATGTGAAGTCAAGTGGGCCTTGGAAAGCATCACTATGAACAAAGCTAGTGGAGGTGATGGAATTCCAGTCGAGCTGTTTCAAATCCTGGAAGGTGATGCTGTGAAAGTGTTACACTCAACATGCCAGCAAATTTGGAAACCTCAGCAGTGGCCACAGAACTGAAAAGGTAAGTTTTCATTCCAATCCCAAAGAAAGGCAATGCCTAAGAATGCTCAAACTACAGCACAATTGCACTCATCTCACATGCTAGTCAAGTAATGCTCAAAATTCTCCAAGCCAGGCTTCAGCCATACATGAACTGTTAACTCCCCGATGTTCAAGCTGGTTTTAGAAAAGACAGAGGAACCAGAGATCAAATTGCCAACATCTGCTGGATCACGGAAAAACAAGAGAGTTCCAGAAAAACATCTACTTCTGCTTTATTGCCTATGCCAAAGCCTTTGACTATGTGGATCACAATCAACTGTGGAAAATTCTGAAAGAGATGGGAATACCAGACCACCTGACCTGCCTCTTGAGAACCCTGTATGCAGGCCAGGAAGCAACAGTTAGAACTGGACATGGAACAACAGACTAGCTCCAAATAGGAAAAGGAGTACGTCAAGGCTGTATATTGTCACCCTGCTTATTGAACTTATATACAGAGTACATCATGAGAAACGCTGGGCTGGAAAAAGCACAAGCTGGAATCAAGATTGCCGGGAGAAATATCAATAACCTCAGATATGCAGATGACACCACCCTTATGGCAGAAAGTGACGAGGAACTAAAAAGCTTCTTGATGAAAGTGAAAGAGGAGAGTGAAAAAATTGGCTTAGAGTTCAACATTCAGAAAACTAAGATTATGGCATCGGGTCCCATCACTTCATGGGAAATAGATGGGGAAACAGTGGAAACAGTGTCAGACTTTATTTTGGGGGGCTCCAAAATCACCGCAGATGGTGATTGCAGCCATGAAATTAAAAGATGAGTAATCCTTGGAAGGAAAGTTATGACCAACCTAGATAGCATATTAAAAAGCAAAAATATTACTTTGTCAACAAAGGTCCATCTAGTCAAGGCTATGGTTTTTTCAGTGGTCATGTATGGATGTGAGAGTTGGACTGTGAAGAAAGCTGAGCGCCGAAGAATTAATGCTTTTGAACTGTGGTATTGGAGAAGACTCTTGCAAGTCCCTTGGACTCAAGGAGATCCCACCAGTCCATCCTAAAGGAGATCAGTCCTGTGTGTTCACTGGAAGGACTGATGCTAAAGCTGAAATTCCAGTACTTTGGCCACCTCATGTGAAGAGTTGACTCATTGGAAAAGACTCTGATGCTGGGAGGGATTGGGGGCAGGAGGAGAAGGGGACAACAGAGGATGAGATGGCTGGATGGCATCACCAACACATGAGTTTGAGTGAACTCCAGGAATTGGTGATGGACAGGGAGGCCTGGCGTGCTGTGATTCATGGGGTTGCAAAGAGTTGGACACGGCTGAGTGACTGACAGAACTGAATTACGCTATACAACTCAGAAGTTCTCAAAAACTTCCTCAAGTGAAAGTGAAAGTCACTCAGTCATGTTCAACTCTTTGAGACCCAATGGACTATACAGTCTATGGAATTCTCCAGGCCAGACACTGGAGTGGGTAGCGATTCTTTTCTCCAGGGGATCTTCCCAACCCAGGAATCAAACCAGGGTCTCCTGCATTGCAGGCAGATTCTTTAGCAGCTGAGCTACCAGGGGATCCCCCCCAAAACTTCCTAATTAATTCAAACAGCACTAAGAGAAAAGATTCAACTGAAGGGCCTCTGGTAGGCCTCTGTAATCCTCATGACCCTTGAAAGGATAGGCGGACAGAGATTCTATCCAATGCTGGTTCTGACTCCCAGGGTTCAGTGATACTGGGCCTATTTCTACCTATACCTCCGTTTCCTTAACACGCATAATAAAATAACCTGCAACACCTAATGACACAATTGTCTCACATCCCTGGAAAATATTGACTCAATGAACGTTAGGCTATCTCTCTAGGACTCATTTCTCCATCTGTAACGTGAAGGAGACAGAATACATCCGTAGTTTATACTGGGGAGAGCAGCTGCAGGTCAGGACTCAGTTTCACGTTGCTTACCAGGAAGATTCAGCTGGTTTAAAAGGAGGAAGAGGTGGGCTAAACTGGGAAACAAGAAGACTAAATGATTTCTAAGATCTGCTCCAGATGAGCTTACATGAGTCTAAAATAAAGAGACTAACCCAGAGAATTCAGGAACAGCCATGAGTTAATATTCTATAGCTAGATGTACTGACAATGTACTTTTGATATCTAACTTAACAAAATGATTGATTTTTTAAAGTCTATTTATTCAGGTTGCATGAGTTCATATCCTAACCCTGCTACCTACTAATTGCTTATCCCTAAACAGCTTTCTTATCTTCTCAATGTCTCAGTTTCTTTCCTTGTAAGATATCAATAATAGTACCAAGTTCATAGGGCAACTGCGAGGATCAAATGAGTTAATACATGGAAAGTCCTTGGAACTGTGCCTACCACACAGGAAGTACTAATTAAATCTCAGCTAGTACTTCTCAGGGAAAACTCTCCAGGTCAACTGGTGTCCTGTCAATTTGTTATGCTGATACCACACAGCATTTCACAATGTCTATGCACCACAATTCATTCAGCCCTTCTTTAATTGATGAATATTCTCTTTTGTGTTCAGTTCCCCCACCGTTACATACAATGTAGCATAAGCATCTAGGACTTTTAAAATACACATTAGTCAAGGACAAGAACTTTCATGTTAAAGTTAGGACATGGTCAGTAGTCACTTCCCATGAAAGTCAGGATTTAAAAAAGCAAAAAGATAAACAAAACAAGACACAACATTAGCCTGTGACATGAATGGTTGATGGGGAAGCAATCTATCACATCCTACTCAAATAAAGAGCACCCAGCCAAAGCTTTAACCAGAGTTTGCCCATCTCTTAGCACATGAACGAGCGAGCTCCTTAAGTATGCTTGCTTAGCTGTCTTTCTTGGCAGAGACCAGAGCTGTATCAGGCATTCTTTTTAGAGGCTGGCTGCTGGTGTGTAGTAAACAAAACAAATGACTTTGGTCCAGCTGATAATTTCTTTCAAATCTCTTTATCCATCTTACTCAAGGTGCTCTATTTATATCACATGAGCAACCTCATAGTCCAAGAGGCCAATCAGGTCAGATCCCATGAGGGTCAGCAGCTGGTCGGGGTATGAATGGACACACGCATGAGCCCCATGGGGACACAGCTGCCGCTCTCCCCTGGCCCACTGTCACCAGGTGACATCACCAACCAGGCGGGGCAAGACTGCGACTCTTGCAGAAAAGCTGCAAATCCAAAATTTTGTGTGAGAGCTCCTGAATTAAGGTTAGCGATTAATGTGTAAAGATATAAAAATATTGTGAGTGATATAAAAGCTCACCACAGGCTGTATTTGCCTCCCTGGGTTAATGCTGCTGCTGCTGCTGCTAAGTCGCTTCAGTCGTGTCCAACTCAGTGCGACCCCATAGACGGCAGCCCACCAGGCTAAGCTGTCCCTGGGATTCTCCAGGCAAGAACACTGGACTGGGTTGCCATTTCCTTCTCCAATGCATGAAAGTGAAAGTGAAAAGTGAAAGTAAAGTCACTAAGTCATGCCCAACTCTCAACGACCCCATGGATCGCAGCCCACCAGGCTCCTCCATCCATGGGACTCTCCAGGCAAGAGTACTGGAGTGGGGTGCCATTGCCTTCTCCGGGTTAATGCTAGTTGGCTTCAAAAATGTATCCTTTCTTACCTAAGGGTACAAATTTCAAATTATTCAGTTACATGTATGAAATTGTCATTCTTCTAGATCAAAATGGTCACATTTCCTACATTTCAACATCATACGTGAATGTACTCAGGACACGGGACCAAGCTGATCTACCACAGGTCACCACGTTGCCATCCACCTCATCCTGCTAGCCCACACAAAGAAAAAACTATCAGTGCTGTTTGGTGGTTCGAGGAGTTCTATGTGAAAGGAACCCAGGCCCAGTAAACACAAAGCAAACACACAGTAAACACAAACTCCCCAAACACAAAGGACAGAAACTGCGAGACGAGGGTTAGGTGCCATTTGGTGGACAGACTCTTTTGCAAAACAGATGTTACTGCTGGCTTGTCAGGTACGGGGACCAGGCACAGCAAGGCCGCATTTCTCACAGTAGCTACAAACAGGTGACCTTCCTGAGTGGCCTGGATTGTGTAACAGCCAAGCTGGTTGAGTTATGTCCTTCTGCCTCTGTCCAAAGAACCAGTGAGCACGGTCTCTTTCTGGGGTTGTGGGAGGAGATTTAGAGCTTACCATAAAAAATGATCAAGCTCAGGGTGAGGGGTTTCCTAGTGGCTAAAAAATCTGCCTGCCAATGCAAGAAATAGGGGTTCAATCCCTGGTCCGGGAAGATTCCACATACGGAGGTGCAACTAAGCCCAGAAGCCAGAACTACTGAGTCTGTGTTCTAGAGCCCAGGAGCCACAATTACCGAGACCACGCACTGCAACTACAGAAGCCCATATACCCAAGAGCCCATGCTCCGCAACGAGAGAGGCTGCTACAGTGGGTAGCCCGCGCTAGCCAAAACCAGAGAAAGGCCTGTGCAGCCGCGAAGACCCAGCACAGGCAAAACATAAAATAAATAAACAAACAAAAGTATTTTAAAAACAAAACAGGGTGAGGTGGAGAAATGGCTACCCAGTGAATGAACTTGCATTTCACCACTGACCTGGATAAACTACCTTCACTGGGAAAGCCTAGCTTGTTAAAACCTTTAGAGGTCACAGATCTCACCAAAGAAAAGCAAGGCTTACCTGCAGCTCAGCAAGAACCATCTGATAATAACCACAGAAAAACAAAAAGGCACCCCGGGCTGTGATTGCAGGGAAGATAGAGGGAAACTGGTGTGTGGAATCAAATTGGAATTAATGTCATATGCTCACCTTGGACCTCAAGCTACACCTAAAGCAACAATTGATCTTTTTTAAAAATTTTACGCAATTCTCTACATTTACTAAACTCAGAAGGCAGACTGGGATTATCTAACATAAAATTGCGATTAAGGGATCAGGTAAAGTCTAGGCACGGGACTAAAGAGAGTGGTATGTATAGGATAAGAAGCTGTTAAGTATCAGGCTCTAATGTGCATCTCAATCAATGTGATCGATACTGCAACTCACTCCTAGACATTTTTGGTTTTCTTAAAGACACACAATAGATAAAAGAAACACTCTAAACATGGCTGCTTGCCAGTTTAAAAAAAAGCACAGCTATAGTCATTCCCCCCTTTTTTGTGGTTTCCCTCTCTGTGATGGCATTTGCCCAAGGTCAATCATTGTCAGAAAATATTAAATGGAAAATTCAAGAAATAAACAATTTGGGAGTTTTAAATTCTGCGCCATTCTGGTCAGTGTGATGAAATCCAACTCCATCCCACCCTCAGCTTGAATCATCACTTTGTCGAGCATATCCCACCTGTAAATTGCCTAGCCGTCTCAGTTATCAGATCGACTGCCAAAGTTTCACAGTGCTGTGTTCAGGTAAAGCCTTATTTTACTTACTAATGTTCCCAAAGCAAGAGTAGTGATGCTGCTATTTGGGTCTGCCAAAGACAAGCTGTCATGTCCTTTCTTCAAGCGAAAAGGCGAAAGTTCTCAACTTCATAAGGAAAGAAAAAAATCATATTGCAGAGATTGCTAAGATATATGGTAAGAAGTAATCTTCCACCTGTGAAATCATGAAGGAAAAAGAAATCTGTGCTAATTTCTCTGTCTCACCTCAAACTGCCACCACAGTACATGATAAGTGTTTACTTAAGGTGGAAAAGGCATTAAATGTTTAAGATATTGTGAGAGGGAGAGAGATTACACTCACCTAGCTTTTATTACGGCATATTGCTGTAATTGTTCTATTTTATTACTGCTAATTTCTTACAGTACCTAATTCATAATTTAAGCTTTATCATAAGTAGGTATGTAAAGGAAAAATCAGCGTGTGTGTATATATATATAGAGAGAGTTCGGTACTATCTGCTGTTTCAGGCATCCACTGGAGGTCTTGGAAATGAATAGCCTCTGTGGATAAGGGGGAACAGCTGTACTCTAAAAAGCACTCACTTCAAGGTTCAAGTTCTAATGCTGAGTAACCAACAGGAAATGTATAGTAAAACATAGGCTCTCTCTGTCCGTGAATGAGTATTCATTGTTTAAGAAAAAGATCATCCTATTTTGATGGGGTGAGGAAGGTTGGGGAGGGGTTAGGTATGAATCATTTCTTCAGACGCTGCCTTCTCTAACAACTCCAGGCAGAGTTAGTCACTTCCTCTCTGCTCTCAAGGACTCAGTACAGCCTCATCTCAGCACTTAACATGACAGCCTTAGGACTCTAGAACCAACCCTTCCACTGAGGCCCCTGCCTGGAATGCAGGAGATACTCAGTAATTGCTTGCTAAGTGATGAAACGCACATCAACCTCTCCCTGGGTTGACAAGATAAATAAGGGAGGTGTTCTGTTCTACTCAGTCACTAAATCGCGTCTGACTCTGTAACTCCATGGACTGTAGCACACCAGGTTTCCCTGTCCTTCACTATCTCCCAGAGTTTACTCAAATTCATGTCCATTGAGTCAGTGATGCTATCTAACCATCTCATCCTCTGCCACCTCTTCTCCTCCTGCCCTCAATTTTTCCTAGCATCAGGGTTTTTTCCAGTGAGTCGGCTCTTTGCATCAGGTGGCCAAAGTATTGCAGGTTCAGCATCAGTCCTTACAATGGATACTCAGGGCTGATTTTCTTTGGAATTGACAGGTTGGATCTCCCTGCAGTCTAGGCGATTCTCAAGAGTCTTCTCCATCACCACAGTTTGAAAACATCGATTTCTTCGGTGCTCTGGCTTCTCTATGGTCCAACTCTCACTACATGACTACTATGTAGCTGTGCTCAAAGCTGGGTGGATACAAAGGAGTCTAGGCCCAGATAGGCTGTATAACCCAGAGGCAAGGAAGCAGAGCATTTTTACTCAATCTGCTCACTGCGTGTGTTTTTAAGTAGGTAGTGGTTGCAGGACCTGGCAGCTAATGTCAAGGAACAAGCCTAGCAAGGCCATCTGCCTGAAGGCATTTCTGATTTGCAGAACATCCCTTTCCATTCTGGCATCGAGTGTCACAGGAAAGCTCAGACCGAAGAGCAATGTTCCATCAGAATAGGCTGGGACCCTCAATTTTTAAAAACTGGATCCCCTGGCCCCTGCTCAGCATACAGATATCATGCAAAATGAGGCAGGCTAAAATAGGGTAGGGCCTTCAGTGATTCCACTTGATGAAAAAGAGGTGATACAAAACACCTCGCACTGTAGAGAGGTGACAGACAGGGGCTGATGACAATCCTCCAAGCACATCTTAGGAAACGCGGCATCAGGCCCTGGGCTCCGGGAGAGTCCTGGACTCCACATTCCTACAGAGCAAGCTGGATCTTTACACTCAGTAAAAGGTCACTTTGAAGTCCTCGCCCCCTGCAAACTCAAAGCCCCATGATCCAGCAAGACTGAAAAACTTCCTGTTCTTCTCTGAGGGGGTAGCAACTCCTCCCAGCAAAACCCACTCGTTTCACTGATTAAATCAACGAAATAGAAGCCAACATTCCACAAAAGAATGTCCACTGCTATTCACACAGATAAACAGATACACCCACTGGTAAAGGCCAAAAGACACGCGTGTCCTGGTTCTCAAACGGCATTTCAACATGGTATGGGGGTGGTCTCCTGGTCTCCAGCTCCTTATTGCTCCAACCTTAAGGCCCCAAAAAGTGGGAACAGCTCTAAATGCAAAAAGAAGAGCCAGTATCTACTCCAAAGTCAGTACCACTTAACCATCTCAGCCATGGACACACTGCCTTTGTATAAATAACAAAAAGGCATGCCCCTCACTGGGTGCTGACCTGGAGCCCAAGGCCTAGCCAAGTGGATAATGACTAGGGGGAAAGCTCCTCTCTCCAGCTGATTGAATCAGAACTTGTTGGGCTGAACAATGATTTGGTGTTCAGCATCCAGGGGTCAGGGTACAACCTGGGGGCAGCCCCTTGGTTTAAACTTAGCACATCCATAGCCCCCAGCCTATTGTTAAAATACAAGTAAAGTCTGTTTCTAAGTCTCACTTCATATCCAAGAAAGAGCCCCCATGAGAAGTCCTGAGTTTCAGCAGATTTCTCTGAAAGCCTGTGAGACACAGTAATTAATACCCGAACTCATCTCAGAAATATCAAAGGTGTTTAAAATGCAGATTCTTTTTTCATGATGAACGGATTTATTTACTACAAGTATAGTTGATTTACAGCATTTCATGTGTACAGCAAAGCGTACAGTTATACAGATGGATTATTTTTCAGATTCTTTTCCATTTGTGTGTCTGCACATGCTCAGTCATGTCCGACTCTGCGACCTCATTATAGATTATTAAAAGATATTGAATATCCCTGTGCAATACAGTAGGTCCTTGTTGCCTATCTATCTTCTATACAGTAGTGTGTATCTGTTCAAAAAGCAGATTTTTAAGCCTCTATCCAATCTATTGAATCAGAATTATTGCAAATGAAAGACTAGAATCTGCATTTTTAATAAGCTTCTCTAGCAATTTCTCTATATCCTTAAATTTGAAAACCATGGATACTGGGTGTAGGCTTCTCTGCCCCCTCCACAGCCAGGACACCAGGTCTTAGGAAATTTTATCAGCAAGCAGCCAGTTAGGAAAATCAAGTACACTAAATCTTGTAACAGATATTATCTAGTATAAAGAACTGGTTCCGCAGGCATCAGGGACACAGCAACTGCAGGAAGCAGCTTCGTCCACAAGAGCCATGAAAATCAAAGAGGAGGGATGGGGTTATCAGAATCTGACAGTTCAGAGGAGGAGACCCATAGAGCTGGGACCCAGACGTCTGAGGGACAGGGGCTGACACCTCAGGGGCTCCAAGGAGGGCCTTTCAGTGAGGGTCCACGGTGGGCTGAGAGGTCAACATCTGAGGACTGGCTGGTGTGGGCATCTCTGAGGGATGCCAGGAGGCTGGTTCCAGGACGTAGAATGAAGCTGGAGGACGGAACCAACTGCTGCTAGAGCGAGAAAGACCCTTTCTGGAGGGAAGCTGAAAAGAACCAGAAGCAAGCAGGATGAAGCATGTCCCTTCTCCCTCCTCCAGCCTCCCAGAGTCCCCCAGCATCCCCAATTAGCAAAGCTTAACAGGGAAGAGCAGGCAAAGGAGGAACATGGTTTGCTGGGTACCAGACAAGGTCTAGAAAGGTATGTCTAGCGCTTAGAGGCCACCACTTAATAAGGAGCCAAGGGACTATGCTGTGCATCAGCTCCAATAGAAGATGGGGTCTACTCCGAGCTCCCCCTAACAAAAGCTTTGTCTTAACTCTCGTTTCACTCTGTTCACAAATACAGCTTCTCTCATGGCCCTTCTTAACATCTGCTGCTGCTGCTGCTGCTGCTGCTAAGTTGCTTCAGTCGTGTCTGACTCTGTGCAACCCCATAGACGGCAGCCCACCAGGCTCCCCCGTCCCTGGGATTCTCCAGGCAAGAACACTGGAGTGGGTTGCCATTTCCTTCTCCAATGTATGAAAGTGAAGAGTGAAAGTGAAGTCGCTCAGTTGTGTCCGACTCTTCGCGACCCCATGGACTACAGCCCACCAGCCTCCTCCGTCCATGGGATTTTCCAGGCAAGAGTACTGGAGTGGGGTGCCATCGCCTTCTCCGTTTTAACATCTAACACTCCTCAAAGGTTCACTCTGTACTTCCATGCCCAAATGGCCCCACTCTGTGTCTTCCTAGTCATGTAGAAATTAGGAGTAGCCACAATTAGCCACACAGCCCAACCAGCCATGAGACCTCGGGCAAGCTGCTTTGGCACGTGTGCCTCATTCTTCTCAATTACAGAAAGGGAATGGCAGCAGTTATGAATGTACCTCACGGGATGACTGCAAATATTAAATGAGACAATACACACAAATGTGATAATACAAAGAAACATGCCTGGCACTAAAGTGCTTGTGTTTTGACTGTGAATATTTTCAACAGTATGATTACCCCAGATACCTGGATGGAAACTAAAACAAGACCGACTACAAGCTGAGCAAAATCCCCTTCCCTGAGGTCACCTCTGTTCGCTTGGGGCCCCAGCTCCTGCCTCCTTCTTCTCAACCCCACCTCGCCAAACCTGACTCCTGGTTGTCTTGACACCAGTGACTGACTGGGTATACAGAAAATTATGCGGAGGGGAATGATTCATGGTTTCAGCTCCACTCCTCTAATAATTAAATATCCTTGGCTACCACACCCATGAAGCAGCAAGGAACTAAAAAAATTTCTCCTAGCTCAAGGACAGAAGGAAAAAAGTCCATTTCACTAAGGCCACCCACTGCTCCCCATCTTTCCGTCTGATTTGACTTCACTCATAATCATTCAATTATCTGGTCTCCTCGGTCACCTGAGTTTCTCCCCAAGCTACACCACCCAAGGGGAACTACAGGCACCCCTATAGGGAGAGGGCGTCCCCTGCCTCTCTCCTGCCGCAGTCTCACCCAGCAGCAGGAAGGTGATGCTGCAGGCAGTCTGACAGACAGCAGAAGAGGCATGGGGAAAGCAGTGAGCTGGGAACCCGCCAGGGCCTGAGAGCACAGCTACATGAGCAGGAGGCTGAAGAAGAGCCCCGTGAAGCGACCCATGGGAGCAATAGCATGCCGTCAGCCCTGCCTCTACCAGCCCTACCACCCAGGTCTTCCCGCAGGATCCCCCTCTCACCGGTCGGGCCTGGCAGGACTGCAGGACAACGTGCCCTCTCATTCTTGCAGCCAAAGATGAGGACTATAGAGGAATTAAAAAGATGTGCAGGTCACCTGGATACCCTGTGAGAACGCAGATGCTGCCATAGTTCTGGGGTGGGGTTTAAGATTCTGTGTTCCCAATGATACATATGAAGCACCTGGTCTACAGACCCCTCTTGAATTGCTAAAGCACGGGGGGACACCGCCTCTTCATACTGTTCATGGGGTTCTCAAGGCAAGATTACTGAAGTGGTTTGCCATTCCCTTCTCCAAACAATGGAATGGGAAAGACTAGAGATCTCTTCAAGAAAATTAGAGAGGGAATATTTCAAGCAAAGATGTGCAAATAAAGGACAGAAATGGTATGGACCTAACAGAAGCAGAAGATACTAACAAGTGGTGGCAAGAATACACAGAAGAACTGTACAAAAAAGATCTTCATGACCCATATAACCACGATGGTGTGATCACTCACCTAGAGCCAGACAGCCTGGAATGTGAAGTCAAGTGGGCCTTAGGAAGCATCACTATGAACAAAGCTAGAGGAGGTAATGGAATTCCAGATGAACTATTTCAAAAGATGATGTTGTGAATGTGCTGCACTCAATATGCCAGGAAATTTGGAAAACTCAGCAGTGGCCACAGGACTGGAAAAGGTCAGTTTTCATTCCAATCCCAAAGAAAGGCGATGCCAAACAATGTTCAAACTACCGCACAATTACTCACATGCTAGCAAAGTAACGCTCAAAATTCTCCAAGCCAGGCTTCAACAGTATGTGAACAAAGACTTTCCAGACGTTCAAGCTGGATTAAGAAAAAGGCAGAGGAGCCAGAGACCACTGGATCATAGAAAAAGCAAGACAGTTCCAGAAAATCATCTACTTCTGCTCCACTGACTACACTAAAGCCTTTGACTGTGTGTATCCCAACAAACTGGAAAATTTTTAAAGAGATGGGAATACCAGACGACCTTACCTGTCTCCTGAGAAACCTGTATGCAGGTCAAGAAGGAACAGTTAAATGGAACAACAGACTCGTTCTGATTGGGAAATGAGTATGTCAAGGCTGTATATTATCACTCTGCTTATTTAACTTATATGCAGAGTACATCATGAGAAATGCTGGGCTGGATGAAGCACAAGCTGGAATCAAGATTGCCAGGAGAAATATCAATAACTTCAGATATGCAGATGATACCACCCTTACGGCAGAAAACAAAGAGGAACTACAGAGTCTCTTGATTAAAGTAAAAGAGGAGAGTGAAAAAGCTGGCTTAAAACTCAACATTCAAAAAAGGAAGATCATGGCATCTGGTCCCATCACTTCATGGCAAATAGATGGGGAAACAATGGAAACAGTGACAGACTTTATTTTCTTGGGCTACAAAATAACTGCAAATGGTGACTGCAGTCAAGAAATTTAAAAATGCTTGCTCCTTGGAAGAAAAGCTATGACCAACCTAGACAGCATATTAAAAAGCAGAGACATTACCTTATCAACAAAGGTCCCTATAGTCAAAGAAACGGTTTTTCCAGTAGTCATGTATGGATGTGAGAGTTGGACCATAAAGAAAGCTGAGAGCCAAAGAAATTATGCTCTTGAACTGTGGTGTTGGAGAAGATTCTTGAGAGTTCCTTGGACTTCAAGATCAAATCAGTCAATTCTAAAAGAAATTAACCCTGAATGTTCATTGGAAGGACTGATGTTGAAGCTGAAACTCCAATACTTTGGCCACCTGATGCAAAGAACTGACTCATTTGAAAAGACCCTGATGCTGGGAAGGACTGAAGGCAGGAGGAGAAGGGGACGACAGAGGATGGGATGGTTGGATGGCATCACTGACTTTACAGATATGAGTTTGAGCAAGCTCCGGGAGTTGGTGATGGACAAGACTGGCGTGCTGCAGTCCATGGGATTGCAAAGAGTTGCACAGGACTGAGTGACTGTACTGAACTGAGGGGACACAGCTTCCCCAAACTGACCCCAAAGGTTCTAAGTACTCACCTCCTAATAAGGGAGTAGAAAGTTTAGAATCTGCCTGACCCACTTCCTAGTCCCCTGTGGCTGAACGGGGAGGGAAGCATGAGCTATGGGAAAGCAGATGCCTGGGAAGTCAGGTATAAGAAGGACCAGCTTGACATATCTAGAAAATCAATTAACTGCAAAAGATGCATGCATCCTAAAGTTCACTGCAGCATTATTTATAATACTCAAGACAAAGAGGCAACCTAAATGTCCATCAACAGATGAATGGATAAAGAAGATATCGTATATATGTATGTGTGTATATATATATATATACACACACACGAGACTATTACTCAGCCATGAAAAAAATGAAATAAGGCCATCCGCAGCCACATGGATGGACCTAGATGTTATCACATTAAGTGAAGTAAGTCAGAGAAAGACAAATATCATATGATATCACTCATATGTGGAATCTTAAATAGACCCACAGATATAGAAAAGAAGCGTATGGCTCCCAAAGGGGAAGTAGGGGGCAGGGATAAATTAGGAGTTTTGAATTAACATATACAGACTAAGGCGTGCTACTGGTGAAGAACCTGCCTGCCAATGCAGAAGTCCTAAGAGGCACTGGTTCAACCCCTGGGTCAGGAAGGTCTCCTGGAGAAGAGCATGGGCACCCACTCCTTGCCTGCAGAATCCCATGAGCAGAGGAGCCTGCTAGGCTACAGTCTGTAGTGCCACAGAGTTGGACATGACTGAAGCGACTTTGCAAGCTTGCATATATAAAATAGATAACCAACAAGGGCCTACTCTATAGTGCAGGGAACTATACCCAATATGTATATAGAAAAGAATATATAGTAGATAGATAAGGCATACTTACATACACACATCTACATATATGTGTATGTAACTGAATCACTGTGTTGTATACCTGAAACCATTAATAACATAATGTTAAAAATCAACTATACTTCAATTAAAAAAAAAAAAAAAAAAGAAGAAGAAGGACCAGTGTGGGGAAGGGACTCTCAGCCTACAAGAGACCAGAAGGAGCAAATCCCTTTCCAAGGAACCATATTTATGAATCTTATGCATATTTAGCTCTTCAAAAATGAAGATTCAACACTCCTCCCCTTAACACGTAAGTTTATCATTTTTTAGGTATATTTTCAGAAATTCACCACAAAAGATGAGAACAATTCTGCTTCCTTGCCTCAGTAAACAAAATGTAATCAAACTTAAAATTATTTCCAGCAACTCTGGCTGAAACCAAGTTGGGCTTCAGTTGTCTGGAAATTTATTAATCCAGAAAACATAATTTCTCAAGTATTATCATTAACTAAGTATACACAGTAAACAAAGGTAAACAGCCAGATTGCCATAACTGCTTTTATTCACCCCTAGTCGCACTCACATTAAATGATTAGTCTTTACAATAACAATAGAACGTTGACATTCAACAGATTACTTAAGAAAAAGAATCACTACAAATATTAACTCTTTGACTGAAACTTTCTTACAGCCTGATGCACAGATCCTCATATCCACACAGTATCTCTAACTGACAGCAGATGTGTACTCTATGGAGATCCACTTAGGATAGCATGAGTTTTAATATGTCTTGTAGTCACTCGTTTATTACCTTTTTTAAGAGCTGGGCTGAACTGGATTAATAAGTGCTTGTTAAATTGATCTTTTAATAGATAAACCTCTTTATTTCCTTTCTGTTTCATTTACTTGACAAATGATAGGAAGTATTTAGTTTTATGTATTTGCTGTCAAGTTTTTGGTTAACTAGCATTTCTACCTTGGAGAAGGCAATGGCAACCCACTCCAGTACTCTTGCCTGGAAAATCCCATGGGCAGAGGAGCCTGGTAGGCTGCAGTCCATGGGGTCGCTAGGAGTCAGACACGACTGAGCGACTTCACTCTCACTTTTCACTTTCATGCATTGGAGAAGGAAATGGCAACCCACTCCAGTGTTCTTGCCTGGAGAATCCCAAGGACGGCGGAGCCTGGCGGGCTGCCGCCTATGGGGTCGCACAGAGTCGGGCACGACTAAAGTGACTTAGCAGCAGCGGCGTTTCTACCTTAACCTCCAAGCTCTCAGAAGGCAGTTACCTACCCTCTTGATTAGCCTTGTTCACCACCAAGATAGCCCCTCCTGTGCGTAATTTAATAAAAACCTGTTGGTGATAATGGCCAGGCCTTCAAGCCCACAGTATGTGGACCAAAATCCCCAGAAGGCCCAAGTTTCAGATTCAATCTCCTCACATGTCAGCTAGCTTCACTTTGTTGTTTTACTCCATCCAGTCCCAGTAAGAATAAAAGGGATAAATACATATAACAACTCTACCACCAATGGGGGTTGGGGAGAGAAGGAGCAACCAAAAGCCTGATCTACTAGGATTTAATGACAATTATAATAACGCCTTCAGCACATGAAGAATAACAGCATCTTGGAGCTGGAAAGAACTTCTATTTATAGGTCACACAGTCATATAAGGACAAAGAATATGTACGTGTTTATTCATTCAACAGATTCTATTGAGCTTCCTGTATGTGCCAGGCACTAGCTGAGGAACTGGAGGCAGAGAGCAAAAAGCGCCTCCTTCCTAGAGTTTACATTTTAATGGGGGTGGGGGCTAGATTTTTTAAAATCTGTGAACAACATAAGTTTATTTTGGGGTAAGTGCTATGAAAGACGTGTATAATATCGATTGGTGGGTAGAGTCCTGGAGCTGTGCCAGTCAAGGTAGCCTCTCCAAGGTGCTGCCATCTGGGTGGACAAGAAGGAGTCACCACACTATGATCTGTGGGCAGAGGTGCCAAGAGGGGCAGCACCTGCAAAGGGCCTGGGGCAGGGATGAGTTGGAGAGCTTTGACTAGACAAAGGCAGTATAATCAAAGCTTGTGGACCAAGAAGGCAGATGGGAAAAGGGATGCTCAGGCGGTAGGCAGGGACCACAAGGAGAGACATGTGAACTAAAGTAAGTGCCCTCGAGGATTCTGAAAAGAACTGGATGACCTGGCTCACATTTTATAAAGCTCACTCTGGCTCCTCTGCGGAGATACGGCTACAGGTGAAGAAAGAGTAGATGTGGCAGGACTGGGAGCTGCCATAAATGCTCAGGGACCACATAAGGATAAGCCAGGATGAGCGCTGATGGATTAGAAGTTATCTGGGGAGGGGAAGCACTGAAGCACTGAAACTAAATATGTATCACCTCTACTCTGGTCATCACTGAGTTTTATAATGAATAACCCTGATTCTCTCTTTACCCCTTCAAAACTTGTACAAGCAGCTTGTACTCTGGTCGGTCCACCAGAATAAATTCTACTCACTCCAGATGACAATTTAAAAACCCTGAACTACCATGCATTGCTCAATCAACCTCCAACAGAAAGAACAAAGGCGGCTGAGGATGCAGAGGAAAGAGACAAAAGAAACAAGTTACTGTCATTCCCCATCTACTAACTGAGAAGAGGCCAGCAAGGGGGGGAGCGTGTTTCTACATATTCGAGAGAGAGTTCTGGGAAAAAGCAATTTCTCAGTCATCTCTTACAACTGGATATTTGTGGGTGCTGCCTCCTATGAAGAAGCATTTTATAAAACCAAAAGAAAAAACAAAAACATTTGATATTTGAAGGTATTTTTCCCGCCTCACTTTTCTACTTTTGGAGGCTTACAAGAAATAATTAACCAGTCAAATGAAAGCTCTTTCTCACCACTCCTTTAAAATTAAACCATACTAAACAACAGTGACTAAGAGTGTTTAATATAAATTTTTTAAAATCCCACTATCCAGACCCAGCTATTTTCATAGTCACATATTGCAGTCTAACCCTTATTCATACACACATTTATATGCATTCACATGCACAGCCACAATAGCTACAGCTCTGTATCTGCTCTTTGCATTGTGAATTAGATCATAAGCATTTTTCATGTTTCTAAAATGTTTGTAATTATGTTAGTTGCAGCACAACATCCCAACATATTACTGAACCATAAACTATTGCCTTGAACCCTAAAATTGGGCACATGAATTCTCTTCGCTCTCAGTTTTATCTTACAATTTCAAAGAGATAACCCACCTTTTGTGCGAATAAAAGCTGAAACAAAGCCAAATGCATAAATTCGAAGGCTCTTACAAAATTGCTGCGTTCAGTAACTCATTAAATTGCTTATAAAATCATTCATCGGTCAATGATTGGCCAGATCAAGTGAGTAAAAAGAAATACATCAATTTCATTTAGGGATTATTTACCCAGGATACAAGAATAACACACAAACCCAACAGGAAATTAGCTGAACCTGCACCGTAGAGTGTGTACTTCTTTAATAAGTGAATGGAATATGGACTTGGAGGAGACATCCCATTCTCTGCACTGTAATTTCACCAGTCTTAGCTTTCACTAGGTGGCTGAGTACTTACAGGTAAGAATCCACAGATGAAATGCTGCAGGAGGCAACTCTCTGAATGTTTTAAGAAATGTACCACATTGGGCTCAGCGGTGGCTCAGCAGTAAAGAATCCGAGTGCCAGTGCAGAAGATGTGGGTTTGAGCCCTCATCCAGGAGGATCCCCCATGCTGCAGAGCCACTAAGCCTCTGTGCCACTACTGTTGAGCCTGGGCTGTAGAATTTGGGAGCCACACTACTGAGCTGCAACTACCGCAGCCCGAGTACCCTAGGGCCCGTGCTCCGCAACAAGTGAAGCCTCCGCAACGGGAAGCCCACGCACCGAAACTAGAGAAGACCCTGCTCACTACAGCTAAAGAAAGCCCACACAGCAATGAAGGCCAGCACCGCCAGAAATAAGTAAATTAAAAAATTGTTTTAAAAGAATAGTGCATTAAAATAGTTCACATTTAAATATGTAAGGGTAGTTTAGAAGTATACACACAGAGATAAATGTTGCATATAGAGAGAACATTGTTGTTTGGTCACTCCGTCATGTCCGACTCTTTGTGACCCCATGGACTGTAGCGCATCAGGCTTCCCTGTCCATGGGATTTCCCAGGCAAGAATACTGGAGCGGGTTGCCATTTCCTTCTTCAGGGGATCATCCTTCTCCAGGGATCGAACCTGCGTCTCCTGCATTGGCAGCTGTGCCACCTGGGAATGGTAAACGCAGCTCACCTTTACCAATGAGTCACCAGGGAAGCCCAGAAAATACAGCACTGTGTTCTAAAGGTGTCTTTCCTTTAAGGATTCCTAACTCCCCGAAGCATGCCTAAAAAGATGGAACAAGCTCACGCAACTGACAGCTTCCCAGCTGTCTCCCAGATTCTCCACCAGCCATTGTATTTTAGCAGTGCTAAAAGTAGCAGAGGGGCAGGGGCTTCAGTGACCTTCAGGGGCTTCAGCTTCAGGAAATACTTAAAAGAAAGATCCCATATCCTTTGATACCCTGATCCTTGATGGGGTTATACCCTTCAGCAGACAAGAGGCTGACACCACTAAAGTCTGTTCTCAGCTTTAAAAGGAGGCCAGCGGCAGCCTCTGAATCAAGATTCTCTCCAGACATGGAGACCACAAGGATCACCTCCTCCAGTTTCATGCCCTATCCTTAACTCACGAGGCCAGTCACTTCAGGAGAATGTCTGAAGGAGGAAGAAAGAGATGGCCATCTACAGATCAGATTCCACCCTGGGAGAATCTGAACTCCATCCTAGAAAACTGAGCAAGTTGTTCAGTTTTGCAAACTGTATCGTATTTCAAAGCCACTGGTGGAGAAGCACCACTTTATGCTCTTCCCTTTGAAAAGGGAAATAGGAAATGTGAACCCTTGCATCTCAACATTCTGTCCCTGCAGACTTTCACATCTTCTGCCAGAGTTCACCCTGGACAAAGACTCCAAAAGGACGTCCAGATTCTTTGGACAACTGGTAGTCAGCCATATCAAACACTGCTTGAAATAATCAAGCTGTCAGGGCCTTGGAAATGCTGGGGCTTTGAGAGTATCTAGATGTCTTATTATGTTTCATGATGATATCTGATCAGCATTACAATTCCTCACAGTCGCTAGACAGGACCAAAATGACCAAATACAGCTAGCAAAACAATGTTTCCTTTCCATTCACTTTCCTTTCTCTCTCGAACCTTAAAGTGACATTTCCATGCTTTTATTCATCTATGTATCAAAAGCCATATCAAAATATTTAAGAAGTGGGAAAAGACAATGACTGATGAGACCTCCTCCAACCCAAATCCATGGAAATCCTAAATGCCACACCATTAGTCTTAGAGATCAGCACACTTTATTTTATTTTATTATTTTTTTTTTTTTTGCTTAGGAACCAAATGTATTTCTTGGGCTCAAACACATGCAAGTTTCAAAAAGCAATTATTTTAAGACAGTCTAGCACTGTGCAAGCTGTTACACTGCCAGTATCACTGAGACCCTTTCACCAGCCAATTACTGATGCCTCTTCTGCCATGCCGTTGTTGTGTAGTCACTAAGTTGTGTCCACCTCTGTGACCACATGGACAGTAGCTCACCAGGCTCCTCTGTCCAGGCAATTTTTCAGGCAAGAATACTGGAGTGGGTTGCCATTTCCTTCTCCAGAGATCAGCACACTTTAAATCGACAAGAAGCACACACACCCAACTACTATCTAACCTCACTCCCAACTCAAAATCAAATGGATTTAAAGGATATAACTAGTTAAAATTAGAATGGAAAAAGAAAAAAAAAAACTACTCAGTGACGCAAACCCTTCTTTCTCATTTTTTATTATATTTTGCCATTAAACACTCAACTTTTATTTTTGTTCAGTTCAGTCGCTCAGTCGTGTCTGACTCTTTGCGACTCCGTGAATTTCAGCATGCCAGGCCTCCCTGTCCATCACCAACTCCCGGAGTTCACCCAAACCCATGTCCATCGATTGGTGATGCCATCCAGCCATCTCATTCTCTGTCGTCCCCTTCTCCTCCTGCCTGCAATCCCTGCCAGCATCAGAGTCTTTTCCAATGAGTCAACTCTTCGCATGAGGTGGCCAAAGTATTGTACCAGTTCATAAATAATTATATGTCCTCTATTTAGTTTTATTATGATAAAATACACAGAAATGTCTACCTACCATGGGCTCAGACACCCAACATTATCAAACAAAACAATTTTATGCTAACTCAGGGAAACTAGGACTTATTCAACAAATATCTTATTCAGGATTGAGAAATATCAAGGCAGAGCAACCTGACTCTTTGGTTTATATACTTTTCCCTGTAAGATTCATATTCACAGCTTCAAACTCATTAAATCCGACAGACGGGACTTTAAAGGGAGCTCTGCGGGGTAGGGAGGAGAGGATTCCAACAAGGATGTTAAACTTTAAAGACACATCTCACACGGTTTACATTTCTAACTACACTCCCCAGCTGACTTTTGATTTCTACCTCACACTTTCATTTATTAAATGAATGATGAAAATTCCTTCCAAGGTTTTCTTTATAAGTGTTTTGGATTCGCAGCCCACACTGCAGAGGCCAAACCTCAGCTGGCAGCCAGAAGTTGTGCCTGACTGAAAGTGCCGCTAAAACATACCCCGCAGAAAGAGATCTGAGAACACACAGAGACCCAAAGTTGTGGCACAGAGGAAGCCCTAAAATATATTCCTGGGCAAGCCTCGGATGTTGATTCTGTCCTCATGTCAGGAAATTTCAAACATTCATTTCAGGACTTAGCAATCCTGGTCATTAGGGGTCCTTTCAATGAGTCAGCCTCCCATCCTCAAAACACAGCTGCAGAAACTTTTTTATAATACTAACGCAGTCAATATTCTAGATCACCTGGCATAACGCAATGAAAGAAGAGATACTCGAGACACAAACAGTTTGCAAGCAGATGGAACATAGTCAGTTTCATCCCATTCCTTAAGGAATGCAGTTTGGAGCTGAGAGGAATCCAGCCCATGTCTCACTTCTCTTTCCCCCAATGCCTTCCAAAACCCCTGGAGAGAATAAACACCACCTCCCTCCAAACTGCTCCTTCCCCACCCCAAAGCACAATCCCATCAGCCAATGGTCAAGGCGACTTCCCCCGCCTGGGTTCCTGAGCGAGTTCCCACGAGACTTAAGACTCTGAGTCAAAACAATGTTCAAGGTGACCACCCAACACAAAGACACCTTTAGTTATCATTAAAAGGAAGAACAAAGAACAGCTTTGTCCTGCTTGAAACAGCTTGGAAAGATTATTCTCTGTCTAATGGCCCCAGACTCCAGGAGTTGGTGATGGACAGGGAGGCCTGGCGTGCTGCAATTCATGAGGTCGCAAAGAGTCGGACACGACTGAGCGACTGAACTGAACTGAACGGCCCCAGAGAAACAGAAAACAACTAGCTTGAGCCAGGCTTCTTGAGAAGGTGGGGCTCCTCCTTTAGGCTCACCTGGTAGCCATAAGCCAGGATCTCAACAAGTGTTACCTGTGCACCACCTACATGAGGAGCACCTGGGTTACTGGGGCAAACGCCCAAAGAGAATCTCTGGGGCTGTAACCTGAGGACCTACACTCTGGAACAATCACCCTGGAAATTCCCCTGCACGACAAAGTTTGAAAACAACCATCTAATTCAAACTATTTTTGTAGACGTCCCAAAGTTTTGAGTATCTTCTCCAAGGAAAACCGTGGATGCAGTTAATTAAAACAAGTCCCTACTTACCCCAAAGTGCTCATGATTATTCAGACAGAGTCTCAGTCACTTCACTCTCGCAACGACCCTATGAAGTATTCATCCTCATATTATGGCTCAGAAAACTGAGGCCTGTGGCCCACTTTTTGCATGCGGCCCTGTGAAGATTTTTACCCTGCTGTCCATTACATGGAAAAGGACTCCCTTTAATAAGCAGAAGTAACTTATTTTTAACTCTCCTAGAGGTCATTTACAAGGTGGGTCATGACTTTTCCTCCTACCCCGACCAGCTCCACCTCAAAGATAACCACTTTTGTAGCATGTGTCATTCGCCAAACTGCTAGAATGTGGCTTCTGGATTGAGTTGCCACAATGTAAGAGACATAATACATCAAAGTTTTGGAAAACATCTCGAGAGATTAAAATGAGACGAAATAGGCTATGAGAGAATAAACTTTAAAAGCTAACTGAGATCAGTTTGGGAGAGTGTGATCATACTCGGAAGATGGTGAGCACACATTTTCATCTCCACTTCAGAGCAACTAACTGAAGCACGAGAGATTTAGGTTGGATGTACAGATGAACTTTCTGATAAGGGACGACACGATATCGGCATCATGCTCACGCTTAGTTGCTCAGTCATGTCAGACCCTTGGCAATCCTACGGACTGTAGCCCACCATGCTCCTCTGTCCATGGGATTCTCCAGGCAAGATACTAGAGTGGGTTGCCATTCCCTCCTCCAGGGGATATTCCTGACCCAGGGATTAAACCTGCGTTTCTTATGTCTCCTGCACTGCAGGTGGGTTCTTTACCGTCTGAGCCACAGAGGTCATATAATGCCATTGATGGGAAGATTTTCCCCAAACACCTTTATGTCTAGGGCAGGGTTTCTCAGCCTCAGCACTACTGGCATGTAGACCAGATAATTCTTTGTTTTCAGGGCCTATCCTGTATGATGTAGGATGTTTAGCAGCATCCCTGGGCTCTACCCTCAAGAGGTGAGTAGCGTTTCCTCAGCCCTCCGCAGCTGGGACAACCCAAGATCTCTGAAGACACTGAGGATGGCGGGAGAAGAGGGCCAAACCTCCCTGAATCAGAAGGGAGAGAAAGCAGAGGGGGTCCAAGAGAAACCAGCTGTTCTTCCCAAGAGTCAAGGTCCCAGCCAACCCAGGCACTGAGAACTGAAATGGCCTGCAGGGAAAAAATTCGAGGAAACTGGATAATTCAGAAACCAGATGGTGTGCCTGAGACAAGTGCTAAGAATCAACTGCCCTAAAGAAAAGAAAAAGAAGGAAGAGATGAAGACCACAAGAAAAGGGAAGGGGAATGGCCTTGTGGGGCCCAGTTACATAAAGTCAGGACTCCATGGCCCCCAGCTCCCAGGAAGGCAGTTTAGCTATGGGTGAGTTTATGAGAAAGAACAGGTGAGAGCTGTTGCCAATGTCAAGACCGAGGCTTCTTATCGCTTTCAGCGGTGCTGACGTGACACGGAGACTGAACACCCTGGAAAGTGACACAGGGGAAAGAAGGCGGAGGAAGAGGCACAGAGCCTGCTCTCTCCAGGGCCCACAGCCACTTGCAAACGCAAGAAAAGGTGACAAGGTCTGCAGAGCCAATGCGTGCTCTTAAAATGCCTGTGAAAGGCAGCGCCTGCAGAGTAGAGCAACTAACTACAGGGTTTCTGGAGAGTTTAGCAAAACAGGCTACTTGGCGATCAGTGTTTATGGCCTAAACACACAGGTGTTCTATGCTGGGAACGGCACACAGCAAGGTCGCCACTCCTGGCCTTGCCCCTTGGGTTGTACAGCTTTAAAAACAGGCATCGGAGAGACACAAGCCAGAAGTGTTTTGTGCGCACCTCAACATTCCACCACCATCACCTAAACAAGAGAAAGAACATGTCATTCAAACAGGAAGGCCACAGAAACTCTGCCCTCAGAGTCAGAGGCAAAAGCAAACAGGGAAGAACGTTCGGGGGCCACAGGGCAGCTGGGAGTCAACCGCCCCACCAGGAGCGTAAGTGCTTTTCCTCCTGACACGTCCGTCCATGATCACTATTCACCCAGCGCTGGGGGCTCCAACAGCAGAGAGAACCGCAAGCGAAAGAAGCCCTGGCCTTGTCCCCACGCCGAGGTCTGTGGTAGGCATAAAAGCAGGCGAGTGAGGTGGATGGAGACCCTTTTCCCTGGTTCTTCATCTGCCACCTCGGATGCTAATGGTGCACACTCTGTTACAAGGCAAAGTTTAAATCCCGGGATGTCCTTTCTCACCACCCTCAACAAAAGTCTCCCGGCATGATGTCTGGGCTTTCCTTCGTGTGTGCTCAGAGAATACAAATCCCTTTGAATATTGGTATACACCAAAAACAATTATGAAGGTTAAAAGCAATACACTGCATGAAATTTACTCTGAAATGCAGGGGGCAAGTAGTAATATGGGTTGATGAAATGGACAGAAAAGGTAGAGAGATGGACAAGTGATGAAATAAGTATGGTAAAGTATTAATGGTAAAATACAGGTGATGAATATATGGGTGTTCACTGTACATTTCTTCCAACTTTGCTGCATGCTTGAAATTTTTTCATAAGAAATTGTTGAATGCAATTTTTAAATAACCCTGCATTTACCCTAGAATAATAGATAAGGACAAGGGCAAATTAATACTATATTTTTTAATAAAAAGTAACAGTTTATAAAATACCATGTACAATGTAATCCCAATTTTGTGAATATACAGAAATACCAAAATATTGCTTTCTCTTTTGGAAATAGGATTATTGTGCCTTTCTACATTTTCCAATTTTTCTTCAATGAGCATGTATTGTTTTGCAATCAAAAATTTACTTTCTTCAAGTTTAAACAAAATCTCTGAAGCCAAATCTCAATTACTTACTATTGAGAATTATATGGACTGAAATAAATTTTATTTTTGTGGGTTTTTTAATATAGACATGCAGCTCCCTCAGTACCAGATCTCTGAACAAACAAACTCAGTAGAGGACAATCCCATAAGCCCTACTTTTGACAAGACAAGGAAGCAGCGTGTTTTAGCAGTCAGGGCTTCCCTTGTGGCTCAGCTGGTAAAGAATCCGCCTGCAATGCAGGAGACCTGGGCTTGATCCCTGGGTTGGGAAGATCCCCTGGAGAAGGGAAAGGCTACCCACTTCAGTATTTTGGCCTGGAGAATTCCATGGACTGCATAGTCCATGGGGTTACAAAGAGTTGGATACAACTGAGCGACTTTCACTTCACTTCACTTCCTTTTAAGCAGATTTGCAATTGTATATACTACTACTGGCCCCCATCAGATCCATCTGGTTTGCCATCAACGTATAGCACATCCCAGTCACAACACAGGGCATCAATGTCCTCACAGGGGCCTTCACTGGGCTCCAGAAAGTCCCACAGTGGGTATGTTTACATGTGTTCCTCTGCCCCACGCATACAGCATGATACCTACACTTACTGGCACAAACTAAAGAGACGCCTGATGAGCCAAGTGCTGGAGCAAAAGGAGGAGAGCAAGACCACTGATTCCCTCGGGGATGTCGAGCTAAGCACAGGACCCCTACCTGTGAAATAAGAGTACCTGCCTCACCACACCAAGGTCTCTGTACATCCTTAACACTTCATAGTGCTACAGACCACAAGGCAGACCCCCAGCAGTTCACTCACTTCCAAAGAGAATAAAGGAATGAAGAACAAGAGTGTTCGTAAGGATGTCTTTCAGGATCCAGTGTTCAAAGGTGGTGATCAATCTGAGGTACGTAAGGAGGGGAGAGGGAATTCACATGCTAATCCTGAGTGAAGAAGTGAAGTGAAAGTCACATCCAACTCTTTGCGACCCCATGGCCTATACAGTCCATGGAATTCTCCAGGCCAGAATACTGGAGTGGGTAGCCTTTCCCTTCTCCAGGGGATCTTCCCAACCCAGGGAATCAAACTGGGTCTCCTGCACTGCATGCAGACTCTTTACCAGCTGAGCCACAAGGGAAGCCCAAGCCCTGGAGATAGAGGCAGGAGGACCAAGGAGGCCCTCCTAAAAGGAGAGGAAACCAACTCCACTGACAGTAGTGAGGTCTACAATACAAGCATAACTCCAGCTAAATCCACTCACTTAACGAGCCCATGCTCCTTGAAGAAAAGCTAAGACAAACCTAGACAGCATATTAAAAAGCAGAGACATCACTTTGCCGACAAAGGTCCATATAGTCAAAGCTATGGTTTTTCCAGTAGCCATGCACAGATGTGAGAGTTGAACCATAGAGAAGGCCGAGCACCAAAGAATTGATGCTTCTGAACTGTGGTATTGGAGAAGACTCTTGAGAGTCCCTTGGACTGCAAGGAGATCAAATCAGTCAATTCTAAAGGAAATCAATCCTGAATATTCAATGGAGGGACTGATGCTGAAGCTGAAGTTCCAATACTTTGGCCACCTGATGAGAAGAGCCAACTCACTGGAAAAGACTCTGATGCTGGGAAAGATTGAAGGCAGGAAGAGAAGGGGATGACAAAGGATGAGATGGTTGGATGGCATCACCAGTTCAATGTACACAAGCTTGAGCAAACTCAAGAAGATAGTGAAGGACAGGGAAACCTGGCATGCTGCAGTCCACGGGATCACAGAATTCGACTTAGCGACTGAACTACAATGAGTGTGCAGCTTCAGGAGAGATTCATCTGACACCTCTCTTTTTCCTTACCAGGTACACCTTTCCATAGGCACAACCAGTCAGAATGCTAAGAGCCTCGTAAGCAGCTGAGCACAGAGAAATGAAAGCCACCTTCTCAGCGACAGAAATGACCAAGGTCATATTAAGTTCTCCTCTGAGTACTGGTGAATTGCTACTTTATGACAGTGATTATCTTTTATGCTATTTGCATTTCCATTATTTCTTTTATTTTCCCTTTTTCGTTAGTTTCAATTACATTAACAGTGACGATTACATCTATTTAAATGCATGTATGTGTGTATGCATACATGTACACACATGCACACCTACACACATGCTGGCTAGAGAAGTAACTCTCCCCTTCTGTATCATTTGGATCAGTTTAACCTTTAATTGAACACCAGTTACTTGCACCACACAATGATGGTAATGCACCAGATTCAGCAATGAGTGAAAGGTAAAGTCCCAGTACATAAGTACACATAAACAAAAAGGTATTGTCAGCAGATCTCAAGTGCTTTGGCAATTCAATGGAGTGTATCATATCCACTGCCTAGTGAAACAATGAAGTAAGCTTTCATTCTGATATCAAGGGCAAGTGATGAACACTCTTGGGAAAAAAAAGATAATAGAAAACCAGTATCCTTTTCATGTTTAGTATGAGTAAAAGCACACACAAATTCTCTCCTAATCCCACTGAGGTTAGTAATAATAGTAGTAATAAGCATTTTTACCAGCTTTCTACCTAAACTCTGGCCAAGATAAAGTGTCATCAAGATTTAAGGACCTGCTAACCTATCAGACTGCACCACCCCAAATGATCAACCGATCAGGTGCAAGTACACTTCAGGAGGCAAACGACGTCAATAAAGCACAGAAACCCAAAACGACCAACAGAAACTTTCCAAGTTTCTTGACAGTGGCAATAGCTACCTTTACACTCTTTTAGGACAGCATAACACAGCCTAGGTTGTAAAGAAAGATAGGTGCAGAGAAACCATCATGGAAAACTACCTCTTCTTTGCACATGTTCCCTTATGAACTCACTCCACCTTTTTCCTTTGCTGCCAATGGCTTCTCTCAAATCCTCACATCTAGTTCCAATCTCTCCTCTGAGACCCATGTGACAGGCATCACAAGGGCTCACCAGTATCTCGTTTCTAAGCACAACAGCACCGCGTTACCTCGCGATTGACAAGACCACGTGAATGGTGGGGCCAGTGAAATGCGGGCAGTGTTGAGTCACTCATCATGGCTGAGGCAGAGCAAAGTTCTACAGCCCCTCCCCGTCCTGCAGCAATCGGACAGCAGAGCCGCACGACTGAAGCAGCCTGGATCACCGAGCTGCTGCAGGAAGGAAGGCTGACCTGGAGCGTCTCCCAGACTCAGAAGACTCTGAGAACAAGAAGTGCACTTCTGCTGGATTCAGCTCCTGTGAGTTCAGGATTGTTTGTGACCAACCTCAATGCCCAGCTTACCTGAGTCAACAAGTTTAGTGGACATATCAAGGGCACCAAAAATCCATCTAAAATCAAATCACCACCGTCTTCCACCTGACTCCAGAGAAGCCTGCCTGCTCTGTTTTGGTTAATCCTCCCAACATTCAGGGTCTGCCCCTTTCCTCTACATTCCCCAGGCCTGGATGAAGAAATGGCACCAAAGCAGTTTGATAAATTATTATTGTTGGTAATCAAAGTCTTGAGCAAAAAACAAATGAGTTTTAATAAGTTAGCCTTTAAAAAGAATGATGGAAATGATCAAGAAACCACCAGAAAAATATCTGGGGGAAAAAATAAGGCTCAACCATGAAACTGAATGTCTACTTAGATATACACTTTTCTCCTCCCATGAGTAATTAATGTAACTGAAAAAAAAAGAAAATCTCAATTCCCCATCCTCATCACCCTTACTGCAAGGATATGCCAAGTTTGAACTCATCCAAACAGATAAAATAGGCAAATAAATATGCTTTACATTTTTTAAGGGTCAGAACGCCGCTACTCAAAACATACTGGAAACTCTTCACAAATATCGCCCACAATTGTAAAAATTAAAAGCTTAAACCCACAGAATTGTAACGCAAATATCAAAAGTTCACTTCAAAGGTCATTTATCACCATTTTCCCTCCCCTTCTTGAAAGGGGCCCACACATGCTGGCTCAGAATAGAGCTATGAAAGAAAATATGTATTGCAGTTTCATAAAACTTTTGTAGCTTATAGGTGTTGCAAATTTCATTACCGGTTCCTAGATCATACAAGCTGCATGAAAACATCAAGACACGCAGTCCCATTTGTTTATCTACCACTTAAGCAACTGTCACACTTTGAATTATGGATCTAAAATCTGCACTCGGAAAAAAAAAAAAAACTTTAATCTCCTTGTTTTCTGTGGGAACACCAGGGAAGGTTTTCTTTTCATCTGAAAGGAAATCTACATAATATGATATACAATATAATTATTATTCCACTGGTCTTTCTGAAATGAAGCGAAAATGTTCCCATCGAAATTTCAAGCGTGAGGAGGCATTATATAATTTAAAAGGAAGGGTAATTAATCAGCCATTCTCTCTATGGTCATCTAATCCCACTGTTCAGTTCCTCTCAAGCCAACTTAAAAATCTTGCACCTTCAATATTCTAGGCGAAAGATTACTAAGTAGTGATAAATCTAGTTAAAAGGAAAGTTTTGACTTAGATTTACCCAGAAGGCAAAGCACAACTGTTCTCTCTCCCAATGCCTCTATTCTGTCTCAAGACTGCTACTTCACGTGGCAGGATTGCTCAACACAAGTCTATGCTGCAGTGAGAAGGAGCAGCCTTCATTTTAGCTAAATGAGTCAAGAGAAAGTAGTAGTATTTATTGGTCAGCACACACCCATCAGATACTTACCACACACGCACACCTGTTCACAAGGGTCATTTCTGTTCTAGAGTTTACAGAGAGTTCACCAACCCTAGGAAGAAGAGAGAAGCCGGCAGTTCTGCCTTCTCAACCATGCTCTGCTCCTTTAACTTCCATACCAGTGAGTTCTGGGTGATATGTAGAGAGTAATATTCCTGTCTTAAAATTGTGACTTTGTATCTGCATCTGCCTTTCAATATATATATGTTTTCTAATTTTACTAAGTGATAAGTAGTAAACATGTGTCTGCTTCATAAATCACCACCCAAAACATGCTGTCTTCTGTCTCCAGGTAGATCATCAGAGGAAACTGGTTATTATCAGTGGGCAATAGTTAAAAAAAAAAAAAAAAAAAAGAACCTATTGTTGTGGATGTGTGCAAATACCTCCTCTTTCTGGACAGTGCATTGGTGTAAATATTCCTATCCTAGGTTCTGAAAGTAAAATTTAGACACAAACATTCACTGGTTCTGCACCTGTGAATAAACTTGGTATAAACTAAGTTGTGCACCATGATTAGGATGTGGGTGAAGGTGATGACACAGAGCCAGGAGAAGTCCTTAAAAGATAACCACCCACCTTAACCACACCTTATGCAAAAGGTGACCAGTTGCTCGCTATGTGTTTGGACTCCTTAGAAAGAACGAGGCATGACTCCTTAGAAAGAACAAGGCATCACAAGTTGAAACTACTATCCCAGAGGAACCACAATGGCCCCTTTAAAAAGTACCTCTTCAGTCACCCAGAACTCTTCTTTCCCCAACTTCAGAAGAGGTGAAAGAAGGAAGCTTGAGTTCAACATGAAGGTCACACGCCCTCACTCTACAGAGAAGGACTAACACCCTGTGCTTAACAAACAGACCAAACTAATACCTTCATTCAGTTAAGTGTTTGTACAAGGAAGTCACTGAAACTCACTGTTCGTGGGAATGTTCCCTCCCCACCTTACCTGCAGGAAGGCAGTATTGACTTCCTCCCCAACCTTGATTTCCAAAAAATTAGCCCTCCAGAAAGAAGTCTTCTGCAATAGCCCAGCTCCCCAACTCCACAGCAAACCTGGCCAAGGCTCCTGACCCTGTGCCCTTGGGAAAATCACTTCTCTCTGAGCTACCTGCCGGGCGGGCAGAGTGGGGGTGAGGATGGCCTGGATTACATGTCTAAAGAGAGCTTACAGGTCTGAAGTGTGGTCACTCAGCCGTGTCTGACTCTTTGCAACCCCATAGACTGTAGCCCGCAGGGCCCCTCTATCCATGGAATTCTCCAGGCGAGAATACTGGAGGGGTTGCCACTTCCTTCTCCAGGGGACCTTCCCAGCCCAGGGATTGAACCTGGGTCTCCTGTATTACAGGTGGATGCTTTACCATCTGAGCCACCAGGTAAGCCCAGGCTTACAGGTTGTACTAGGATAACTGTTCAAAGCAGGTCTCAAAAAGCAGTGAGCCGCCGAAGACCTCATCCCTGTGCCGTGACTAACCTTCATGCCCGCAATCCCAAGGCAAAGTGTATTCACCGAATGAAGCAGTGCATTTTCGGTAAAGATCAGGTTTCCAGACCACAAGAAACGTAAAGCATGGACGTGCAGACTGCAGCACAGGCATTCTGGAGAGAATCCACCTCGGTCTATCTCGAGGCCAAGTTCATACATGCTCCCATGATCCACGTATCCCGTTCCTAGACATGCGTCCCCGTGACTCCTCCCGCAGGCCTGAGAGGGCACGATGAGGGTGTGCCCTACAGACCTGTGCGTGGAGCTGGAGGAAAAGAAAAGATGGGAACGATGTCTAGGTAAACATAGCAAGATTAATCATAAGATCACAGTGCTGAGTTCAAAAACAGTAAAAGACAGTAAAAGCTAGCGTACAATATGAATTCAAGACATGAACAAATGTCCTCATGTGCTATAATAACCACACACTCTATATGTGATTCCTGTGAAATGGTTAAAAAAAAACAAACAAACACTTAAAGCAGTCTGTCACATTTTAAGCACTTAGTAAATATCAATTATTATTAGACAAAAAGATGGTCACAATACATTGTAAACCTTCTACTACAAACTTCATTTATGCATCATCCTTTCTCCTAAGGGGCTTTCTTTTCCTCTATTAAAAAAATGCATAAAAGAGATTAGAAACTTATGTTTAAAACTGTTTACAGTGGTTACCTCTGAGGACACTTGTATGTGTGTTTTAGCTTGTTCTCCTTGCTTGGCCCTATTTCTACAATGAATAAACATATATAACTTTAGAATTGTCTTTAGTCCTTAATGTCCCTTTCAGTATGATTCATGACACACCAAAAAATAGAAATGTCTCAAAAATGCACCCCATCAATGAGGAAATAGTTCTATCATGGTACACGCCGATAGCAGAATATTTTATAGCCAATATTTATCAATGTGGGGAGATAGCATACTGTCGTGTGGAAAAAAGCAGGCGCTGGAATTGCACATGTAGGAGATCTGAAAGGACACAGACGACAGTGGTCAGCAGAATGGGCTCTCGAGCTGCCCACTCCCTGCTCACATCCTGCCTGCAGGATAATGTGATTGCCTCCCTGAGCCTCAGTCCTCATCTGCAAGATGGAGATGATGACAGTGCCTCTCCTGAGGCTGCTGCAAATAAATGCAAAATATGCAGAACAAGCAGGAAAAAAAAACATGTATAAGGCCCACTAGGAAATGTCTGCCTTTTATTTATGGAGATTAAACCTCAATAAAGTTGACTTCCTGTGGTCATGTATGGACGTGAGAGTTGGACTGTGAAGAAGGCTGAGTGCCGAAGAATTGATGCTTTTGAACTGTGGTGTTGGAGAAGACTCTTGAGAGTCCCTTGGACTGCAAGGAGATCCAACCAATCCATTCTAAAGGAGATCAGCCCTGGGATTTCTTTGGAAGGAATGATGCTAAAGCTGAAACTCCAGTACTTTGGCCACCTCATGCAAAGACCTGACTCATTGGAAAAGACTCTGATGCTGGGAGGGATTAGGGCCAGGAGGAGAAGGGGACAACAGAGGATGAGATGGCTGGATGGCATCACCGACTCGATGGATGTGAGTCTCAGTGAACTCTGGGAGTTGGTGCTGGACAGGGAGGCCTGGTGTGCTGCAATTCATGGGGTGGCAAAAAGTCAGACACGACTGAGTGACTGAACTGAACTGAAAGTTGATTCAAAAACACATGCACACACACAAAAGGTCACAATATTGTGTAATTTCATTTGTAAGAACTATCCAAAATAGGTAAACCCTTAGAAATGGGAAGCAGGGCTCCTCCCTGGTGGCCCAGTGGCCAGGACATCAAGCTTCCACTGCTGGTGCCTGGGTTCAAACCCTCGTCGGGGAACTAAGATCCCACAAGCCAGGCAGCATGGTTTAAAACAGAAAATAGAAAGGCAGACTGGTGGTTGCCAGGGGCTGAGATAAGGGAGAAGGGAGAGTAACTGCTGACTGGGCTGGGGCTTTATTGTGGTTGATGGGAGTTTGGGAACCAGGCAGAGGTTGTGGTTACATGATGTGAATGTACTAAATGCAACTGGACTGATCATTTTTAAAGGGTTAATTTTATGTTTATATAATTCTACTTATGTGAATTCGGTGGGGGAAACATGAATGCAGAACAACATTTGTCGAGAATATATACAAATTAATAAAAGGTGAAAATACATAGTCATAAAGGTGCAAAGGGTGAAAAGAATGATTAAGGGGATTAAGTATAAACGCAAGCCAAAAAATAATGTGATGCAGCATAACCCAAAAACAAGCCCTGCTGACAGTGTGTTCCCTGAACAGACTCTGGCGTGGTTTAACCTTCATCACCTGGGGCCAAAACACAGTCTTGGTCTGCTGCCACTTCCTTTTTAAAAAAGAAATGGTGTTCACCTCTAGTCTTCATTTTGCCATTTGCTGTTTTTACCTACTGCTGTGTATCTTGGAGCACTCCTCATGTTAGTGCATATCATCTTTTGTCACTGCTTCAAAGCTCTACAGATGTATTCATATCAAGATCCAAATACTTTTAACTTGCTTTATTTGATCATACATGGTATTTTGCCCTTGAGCATACATAACATGCCAATTAATGACAGTTTCATAAAGAAAGGTTAAACATGGTATGCAACTGCCTATACCAAACAAAACCCTGACATAAGGTTAGCTTTTAGAGCGAGCTTATATGCATCCTTCACAGACAAATGCCTCCCACAAATCATTAATGCTACAACCAAACAGCCAAGGGTGCAATGATTTTCCCCCCACCTCCACTTACACACCCTCCAAACTGAGGTTGATTTGATCTGATTTCATAGGGGAAGAAAAAAAAAGTCTTAGCTGGATAGGAGCTCATTGTATGATTCTTTGACCCAAGATGGCCCTTCCCTAAGCCCAGGGACTGGCCCGGCCTGGCTGCTTGGTATTAAGTTTAAAGGCTTGGAATTCATTCAGAGGATACACTCAGTGTCAGCAACAAACCCATGAAGTTCACCTTGGAGCTTCTGGCTCCTCTGACGACCATGCCAAAAACTCTACCTTTTTTTTCTAGATCTGTTTTCCAAATCCCAAACACCAACACGTTCACCTGCTCGTGTGTATCGAACAGAGTTCTCTAGGATTTTGTTTTCATCAAAATAAACTGGTATAAAAGGCTGCCCTTTTTAATAATTAGTCACAAATGTCAGCTGCCCCAAGGTGACACAGGATGGACAAACTTGAGATTTGTGAAGAAACAGCAGCTGGAAACAATCAGACAGGGAAAACGCACAAACACTCAAGGAAACAGCCCCCTCTGGGCTTAAGGAAAGACAGGCATTTTAGAAACCTAAAATAGGCCATTTATCAGAGGCGGGGTGGGGGTGGGGGGTGCAAAGGTCATCCCCGAGGTACCAGGGTGGAGGACAGAACCACCTCTCACAGGCGCTGCCTCCTGTTCTCATAGGACCTGCCAGCAAGAAGGGTCTGTTCCGGGGCCAAGGGCTATCTGGCATCTCTAAGGTTTGGGCAGTTATACAATACAATTATTTTTTTTTGCATAGCATCCCTCCCACAGGGCATTCCAATAAGCTTGACAAAGGGAGTCATTCATAGACTTGATAAAAGCGAAGCAGGGAAAACTTTGTAACCCGGAGAAAAGACGGGAAATAAACAATTGAGAGGAGGAAAGGGCCCCCAGGCTTCCCCTGGAGGCTTTCATCTCCCCACCCAACACGTGGGCTGGGGCAGTAAGAGAGAGGGATGCAAGGGAGAGCAAACAAAATCAGAGGGTGACAGAGGAATGGCTTCCCAACTTCCAGAGAAGGTACAACCTCACTGTTGACAAACAGTGAAACAGTCCCCTGCCAAATGACCTGAGATTGGTTTGGAGTTTTGTTTTTGTTTGGGGTTTTCTGAGGCCAGCTATTTACTCTGCTTGTTAAATAATAAACACAAGTTACAAAATATTTTCCTAATTTATGACTTACCAGCCTGCTTTACTCTGACAGAAACAGAAATGTGCCTACACACCAAGGCAAAAGTTGTGTTTGGCTGTTAAAAGATCTTGGAATTCCGACAAGAAATTCCTGGGTCTGGGCACTCTGCTGCTGCTGCTGCTGCTGCTGCTAAGTCATTTCAGTTGTGTCTGACTCTGTGAGACCCCATAGATGGCAACCCACCAGGCTCCCCCGTCCCTGGGATTCTCCAGGCAAGAACACTGGAGTGGGTTGCCATTTCCTTCTCCAGTGCAGGAAAGTGAAAAGTGAAAGTGAAGTCGCTCAGTCGTGTCCAACTCTTAGCCACCCCATGGACTGCCCTACCAGGCTCCTCCATCCATGGGATTTTCTAGGCCAGAGTTTTGGAGTGGGGTGCCATTGCCTTCTCCGCTGGGCACTCTAGCAGGGGCTAAATGTCTTTTTTTCAGGGAGGTGAGCCATCTGAAGAAGAGAAGAATCACTGTTCTTAACTGGAGCAGAGTGAAAGTCGCTCAGTCATATCCCACTCACTGGGACCCCATGGACTATACAGTCCATGGAATTCTCCAGGTCAGAATAATTGGAGTGGGTAGCCTATCCCATCTCCAGCAGATCTTCCTGACCCAGTAATCAAACCGGGTTTCCTGCATTGCAGGTGGATTCTTTACCAACTGAGCTATCAAGGAAGCCCTTACAGACATGCGTGTCTTTAGGCTGAGAAACATTATAGGTTGCCTTCAACAGAAGACATGATCCAGGTGCTTTCAACCTTCTAAAAGCAAAGCCCATTTCACCACAGCACCTCTTATCCACAGATGAGCTTATGAACAAAAGAAAACCCTGCTCTCCCCAGCAGGTCTCAGCTAGGTCTCCCTAGCTGGGCGGCTACCTACACAGCCCACCCCTTCTAGGTCTGAAGTGTGGTCACTCAGTCGTGTCCAACTCTTTCAGTCCCATAGACTGTAGCCCACTAGGCTCCTCTGTCCATGGAATTCTCCAGGCAAGAACACTAGAGTGGGTTGCTATTCCCCTCTCCAGGGGATCTTCCCGACCCAGGGACTGAACCTGAGTCTCCTGCACTGCAGGCAGATCCTTTACCATCGGAACCACCAGGGAAACCCAACCCCTTCAGGGTGCTAGGAAGTATTCCCCAGTTCAGGTGCTGCAGGGGAGTGGGAGGGGACAGCTGACGTGGAGGAGGGATGAGGTCAGCTCCAGGCCTGGGTTCTCAGCAATAGCAGATGCACTGTGGCAGGTAAAGGAGATTTCTCTCAGGCCTGCCGGGGCTGTCCTGCCACAAGGCATTTCCTATCAATCTGAACCAACTGCCAAAACCCAACTTGGTGATGTGTTTCACTACAACTTAACCAATATTTTCAAAAGCATCCCATTCTTCCAGCTTATCTAAGAAGAACATTCCACAAAGGAAGCCTGGAAAGTAATATATTGGAATTCCTTAAGTCACATGGGAATGTGTTGCATTACAGATCTACCGTGTTCAATTTCGTATTGGCCTTCATATATAGAATGAATGAAAGATATATATTTTTTTCATTGATATAGTCAATGAATAATATAGAGATATGGATATAGATAGGTATCAAAGCCAGCCCAGGAAACAAATATGCTCTATAACAGAAAAAACATCAATTACTGATTTTAATATCAAATCCATGTTAGCATCACAACTTAGAAAAAGATTACTAGAAGCAAATCACTTAAATTCTCTCCACTTTGAAAATACAATATGTATAGGGACAATATGAGCTTCTCCGGTGGTTCAGACAGTAAAAAAATCTGCCTGTAATGTGGGAGCCTGGGGTTCGATCCCTAGCTCAGGAAGATCCCCTAGAGAAGGAAATGGCAACCTACTCCAGAATTCTTGCCTGGGAAATCCCAGGGATAGAGAAGCTTGGCAGGCTACAGTCCACGCGGTCCCACAGAGTTGGGCACGACTAAGTGACATATGTTTTCACTTTCACTTTTTCAGAGGGATAATAAAAACATAATACTGTGTCATCATTAAGGAGGAAATATACGGAAGTTCCTCTTGCTGATGGGCATCCCGACAAAGAAGGGATTGAGAGAGCACCAGCCCACACAAGGGCAAGAGGGTGCCACAGACGAGCCCCGTGCTCTGCCCCAGAAAGCCTCTCTCTGTAATCGGCAGCACTGCCGCTGTCACTGACGGAAGTCCCACAGGACAGAGAGGACTGTGATTCATTTGTACAGAGGGTCCTGCAGCCTGGCCTGAATGTCCACAGTAGGCAAGTGACTTGTACAGAGCCACCAAAGCAGAGAAAATTCCCAAAAGGATGTCTTGGGAAAGTTCACTTTCACAGCATCAACGTGTATCATCTTTCCTGGGAAGCTGACCAGTCAGGTCAAAGTCCTACCACCAAAAACGATGACCGTGGGATACACAGGCACCACACGTACCAAGATGAAGGCAGGGGAGCCCTCGTCCTCTGCCCCCTAGTCCTCCCCAATGCTCCCGAAAGAGGGTGAGCAAAAACAAGGGCCAACTCAGCTTAAAAGACACGAGCATACTGACAGAAACTTCTCATCGTGAGCCTGGAAGGCCCGAGACAAAATCAAGAGGTGTTACCTTTCTGCAGAGGTAATTCCACACACACAGAGCAAGCAGGAGCAGAGGACAGACTTCTCCTCCCCCGCCAATCCCCCCAAAAAGTAAAATAAGTAAAAACAGATCCCAGAAGGTCCAAAAGGGAGGTGGGAAAGCCTGAACTGGACACTCGCAGAACAGTCAAAAGACTGATGTCCATTCAGCCTCTCAGCAAATAACCACTGACTCCTGCCAAGTGGCAAGAACCCTGTTGAATGTTACTCAGGATATAAAACCTGGGACAAGCATGTTTCCTCTTCTCAAGGATTTGAAAGTTACCAGAGCAAATAAACTTTATGCCCACACAGCTGCATTACCCAGTTGTAGGTGATTTTCCCTAAGAACTGAACAAATCAAGAGTTTGGGATAGGCATTTGGGTTGAAACCTAAATGACGCATGTAACGTATATAGCAGAAAAAAAAAGGGAGATAGAGAGACTAGCACTCTAGAAAGTAGCCAAAGGTGCAATGAAGGCAAAAAGGTGGGATGAACCATTTATTTTCAGGAAGCAAAAAATACAACAGGTGAAAAGTAATGAAAGGAAGAAAACAAGGATGAAATACTGACACAAGTCACTAGCAGGGCTGGAAGTAAGACAAGAGATGTATCAGGGCAACTGACATCCCCTACTGTGATCACTGACCGCCCTACCTTCAAAGTGAAATCAAACAGGCGGCATAAAATGTCGGATGATGACAGCTTTCGTCTGTTCCTTTTCTATCAAGTACTATTTGTTTAGGAGAGAAGAGGTATCCAGTTAGTCTAAGAGATGAGCAATGATCCCAGATATCCCAGAAGGTAACACCAGTCCTTGGCAGTGGGGGAGGGAGGGCACTATTGCCTTGGCCAGGCAAATCCCAATTCTCTTATGACTTATGTGGTACTTGAGCTTCCCTGGTGGCTCAGACAGTAAAGAATCTGCCTGCAAAGCAGGAGATCTGGGTTGGGAAGATCTCCTGGAGAAGGAAATGGCTACCCATTCTAGTATTCTTGCCTGGAGAATCCCATAGACAGAGGAGCCTGGCAGGCTACATCCCATGGGGTTGCAAAGTTGGACACAACCGAGCAACTAACTATAGCACCTTGGTAGACCAAACATGTCTCTTTATGTCCAGTAAGTGAAAAAAAAAGTTTTTTCAAAATTTTAAATGTGTTCAGATCTTTTCACGTACACTTAACTCTCAATTTGTTGCTTCCCTGGTGGCTTAGATGGTAAAGCGTCTGCCTGCAATGCAGGAGACCCAGGTTCGATCCCTGGGTCAGGAAGATCCCCTGGAGAATATGGCAACCCACTCCAGTATTCTTGGCTGGAAAATCCCGTGGATGGAGGAGCCTGGCAGACTACAGTCCATGGGGTCGCAAAGAGTCAGACACGACTGAGCGACTTCACTTTCTCAATTTGTTGGTCAGCTGCCTTGCAAAGTACAATAAGTCCCCTACATACAAATGAGATCAGTTCTAAGAGCATGTTCGGAAGTCCAACAAAGTTAGCTAGGTACCCAACTAACACAATCGACTATATAGTACTGTAATAGGTTTATAATACTTTTCACCCAAATAATACATAAAAACAAACACAAAAAATAAATATTCTTCATCTGACGGTACAGTACCTCAAGAAGGACAATACTGCAGCAGCTGACACACAAGGGTTGACACTGAGTGAGCAGGAAAGAAGAGTCACTGCCTGGAGGAGGGGGAGGAGATGGTAGAGCTGAAGGACCGTCAGCAGGAGGAGGTGCAGGGCAGGCAGCAGTCATACTCAGCCTGGTGTTGCTGGAACGTATATTCGCATCTTTCAAAGTTCTCAACTTGAAGGTTCACACGTAGGGGACTTACTGTGTAGCTTAGCCATGACTAGGAGGCCTTCCACTGCACACTGAGATGGCCCGTGGCCCTGTCCTGTCCTTCCTGGGGAGGGGAGGGCTTTTCCTACGGCTCCTTTTACTTCCCTCCCTCTCACATCACAGAGTTGTTTGTAGGCCTCCGTCCTTCCACTGTCCAAACCCAATGTCTGTCAGAAAGATGCCCTCAGCTACAGAAGAAAACTTATCTAGCCCACCCCTCATCTTTTCTCTGAGTGGTCTGTAGCAAGCCAGCACTCCCCTCTCAATGCAAAAACTCTGGTCTCTCAATTGCTTTCCTAGCAATCTTGGCACTACCTAAAGATGCAGCCTTAGGAACATAAACAGCCATGTCCTAGAGTCGACCTTTAAACGGATGAGACTTCACAGCGAGCCCTCCGGACTCTCACTCACTTTGCTGTCATGATGGAGGAGAAGTCAAGTTTCCTTAACCTGCTTTCCTTGCTTTCATCTAGTATTTTACATACCTGTTGCTAATTCTGATTGACTTGTTTCTTTAAACTTTATCATGTAAGCATGATGTGCTTATCTTATTGTGCAATGCACCTCAGAACATGCTGGCATGCCATGGAGGGCTCACAAAGAAAAGAAATGAAGTCTTCGTTTCCTTGCGCACTTGAACAGTCGTGACAATCGATGACTCTCTTTGTTAACAGGTTTCACTGTGGGAAAAAGGAATGGGATGAAACTCAACAGCTCAATTAGCAACGGCGATAGATGCCAAAGGAAGCGTCTCCGCAGAGCCGGGACAGTGGCGCAGCTGGCCTACCCGGCGAGAATTCTGGGACGAAGAGGTAAAGCCATGCCAAGCTGCACCACAGCGATGGTCAAGAGTATGGACTTTCAGGGAAGAGAAACTAAATCTGTCCTTGGCAAATCTGTGTAATCGTAAGCTTCGGTTTCCTCGTTGGCTTGATATGTGCACTAAAGAAAATATGCATGCAAAGTCCTGGGCGGAGTGGCTACTAACACAGCACTGATGAAGTGCCGATGACCAGCAACGTGGATTCAGAGCTTTTCCCCTCAGAGATGACACAGATAGGCAATGCCACGGGAGACATCGCAATCACACAAGGCATTTCTACTGCATCAAGAAAAACAGCCCATCAGATGAAAGCCAGTATTTCTAGGGAAAGTGCTGGTTCTAAACTCGTCTCCACTAAATGCTTTAGTTTCTTCCAGATTTTTTTTTTTAAGAAAAAAACTTTTTATTTAAATTGTCAAAGATAATATAATTGTAGTTGTGGGCAACGGAGGGAATTAAGACAATACACCCTGCCTCACTCACCAGATAGTGCCTCCAATTATACCTAGGCTACAGAGAAGAGGTTGTATTTTTTTTTTTAATTTTAGTTTTTTATTTTTTAAATTTTAAAATCTTTAATTCTTACATGCATTCCCAAACATGAACCCCCCTCCCCCCTCCCTCCCCATAACATCTTTCTGGGTCATCCCCTTGCACCAGCCCCAAGCATGCTGCATCCTGCGTCAGACATAGACTGGCGATTCAATTCACATGATAGTATACATGTTAGAATGTCATTCTCCCAAATCATCCCACCCTCTCCCTCTCCCTCTGAGTCCAAAAGTCCGTTATACACATCTGTGTCTCTTTCCCTGTCTTGCATACAGGGTCGTCATTGCCATCTTCCTAAATTCCATATATATGTGTTAGTATACTGTATTGGTGTTTTTCTTTCTGGCTTACTTCACTCTGTATAATCGGCTCCAGTTTCATCCATCTCATCAGAACTGATTCAAATGAATTCTTTTTAACAGCTGAGTAATACTCCATTGTGTATATGTACCACTGCTTTCTTATCCATTCATCTGCTGATGGACATCTAGGTTGTTTCCATGTCCTGGCTATTATAAACAGTGCTGCGATGAACATTGGGGTACATGTGTCTCTTTCAATTCTGGTTTCCTCGGTGTGTATGCCCAGAAGTGGGATTGCTGGGTCATAAGGTAGTTCTATTTGCAATTTTTTAAGGAATCTCCACACTGTTCTCCACAGTGGCTGTACTAGTTTGCATTCCCACCAACAGTGTAGGAGGGTTCCCTTTTCTCCACACCCTCTCCAGCATTTATTGCTTGCAGATTTTTGGATCGCAGACATTCTGACTGGTGTGAAGTGGTACCTCATTGTGGTTTTGATTTGCATTTCTCTAATAACGAGTGATGTTGAGCATCTTTTCATGTGTTTGTTAGCCATCCGTATGTCTTCTTTGGAGAAATGTCTATTTAGTTCTTTGGCCCATTTTTTGATTGGGTCGTTTATTTTTCTGGAATTGAGCTGCATAAGTTGCTTGTATATTTTTGAGATTAGTTGTTTGTCAGTTGCTTCATTTGCTATTATTTTCTCCCATTCAGAAGGCTGTCTTTTCACCTTGCTTATAGTTTCCTTTGTTGTGCAGAAGCTTTTAATTTTAATTAGATCCCATTTGTTTATTTTTGCTTTTATTTCCAGAATTCTGGGAGGTGGGTCATAGAGGATCCTGCTGTGATTTATGTCTGAGAGTGTTTTGCCTATGTTCTCCTCTAGGAGTTTTATAGTTTCTGATCTTACATTTAGATCTTTAATCCATTTTGAGTTTATTTTTGTGTGCGGTGTTAGAAAGTGATCTAGTTTCATTCTTTTACAAGTGGTTGACCAGTTTTCCCAGCACCACTTGTTAAAGAGATTTTCCACCAGAAAATTACTAGAGCTAATCAATGAATATAGTAAAGTTGCAGGATATAAAATCAACACACAGAAATCCCTTGCATTCCTATACACGAATAATGAGAAAGTAGAAAAAGAAATTAAGGAAACAATTCCATTCACCATTGCAACGAAAAGAATAAAATACTTAGGAATATATCTACCTAAAGAAACTAAAGACATGTATATAGAAAACTATAAAACACTGATGAAAGAAATCAAAGAGGACACTAATAGATGGAGAAATATACCATGTTCATGGATTGGAAGAATCAATATAGTGAAAATGAGTATACTACCCAAAGCAATTTACAAATTCAATGCAATCCCTATCAAGCTACCAGCCACATTTTTCACAGAACTAGAACAAATAATTTCAAGATTTGTATGGAAATACAAAAAACCTCGAATAGCCAAAGCAATCTTGAGAAAGAAGAATGGAACTGGAGGAATCAACTTGCCTGACTTCAGGCTCTACTACAAAGCCACAGTCATCAAGACAGTATGGTACTGGCACAAAGACAGACATATAGATCAATGGAACAAAATAGAAAGCCCAGAGATAAATCCACACACATATGGAAACCTTATCTTTGACAAAGGAGGCAAGAATATACAATGGAGTAAAGAGGTTGTATTTTTAAATGAAGGACCAACCTACATACAAAAATATTTTTCCAGTACAAAGTTAAAATCTTTGACTTCAAATGCTGATCTAGGAGACAGAGTCAGAAATAATGGTTCCTTCTGCTTCCCAAATCCATTTCTTTTGTACTGAAATTATTTGTTGAGTTGGTTAAATCACAATGAACTGCGGTTGATTTCGGAGAAAAGGGGACATGTGAGCAGGATGATGATAAGTAGAAAAATTCCACTACAACCAGGATATCTTTGTTTGAAGGCACAAGTTGATTAAATTCACATCCTGTGGTCGTTTGTTAAATTTTCAGAACAATGGTAAATGTAGTTACTGAGAAAACAGAAAAACCACTGTTCCTTTTCATTAGTTCTCGTCCTTGTCAAAAGTTTAAACACTGATTGCCTCAAAGTCTACAGCTTATAGTCAAGATAAAAGCATGATGTTAATACACGCCCATCAAAAAGCTAAACAGAGATTCATACATACACATACTTACATATGCAAATATTCAACTAATGTTAGCATTTAAACCATGCTTGTATAGACAATACTAAACCTCAGAAGTTGTCTTTATGAAGAGAATTACCAAGTTTCATCAAAATATTAGCTCTATCTCTCACCACAATTCCGCCTTGGAACAAACTTTACAACACACAGTGGACGGCGGGAATGTCACAAGTTGGAGTTGCAATCCTTTCCTTTAGAATTCTAACAGTAACGATATGATATGCGGGCGCAGAGACAGAACTTTGGAGAAAAGGTGATCAGCACTGAAGCTCAGCTACGCAGCTCCGCTAGAGAATGACCTCACTGGGATGTAATCGGTTCCCTGTTTTCTCCTGAAGACTTTCTAAGTTCCTTCAAGGTCAACCCTCAAAGGGAGCTCCTCTTTATATTACCAAGATGTAGCAACGCCTGGCACACACCTGAGCTGAGCAAACACCAAATAAATAGACTGAGGATAATCAACCCACCCTCTGATCAAGTAAAAGCAGGGAGGTGTATAAATTCTGACCTTTGGCCAGCTCACATTAGCTCAGGTCTTTTTCTACAGAACAGACTCATTCCCACCCTCTTCTCTGGATCCTGAGAACCATCATCCCACTTTCCACAACACGTGAAGAACAATCTTCTTAACCCATAAGGCCTCTGACTACCAGGCAAGAGATTCCAGGATATTATAGGCATATTTAAAAAGTAGGATATCTGTACAGGTTAGTTTTCTTTTAAACATTTAATAGTCTGCTGTTTTGGCTGAATTTTTTAGCCTGGTTTCAATGTTGGGAAGTACATGAGCAAAGCTCTATAATTTTCTCTCTTCTATAATGAAAGGTCTTTTGAGTCCACTGACAGAATTCTGTGTTCTCTACGGCTGTCAACATTTCAGCATTAATGTTAGTAACTTTCTTAAACCTCCCAAACCCCCATCATTGATTTAGGTAGATGACAGGCCATGAGAATTGCTGCTTTATACAAATAGTCACTGACTGAATTTGGGGGTACTTTGTATGACAAAGAAAGAAATCTATTAAAACATTTGAGTAGTAAATATAGGAAACAGCGACTATTAAAATAAAAGGCTTGGAGATAAAATCACGTGATCTATTTTAATGAGTATTAAAGTTTACTGAATGGCAGTGGATTTTCTAAGTCATTGGATACTCAATTATCCATACCAATGGAAGGGTAACTGGTATGGAAAATACAAATAATATTGTTGTATACCTGAAACTAATACAACATTGTAAAGCAAGTATACTCCAATAAAAAGTTTTTCTAAAAAAAGAAAATATAAATAATAAAAACAGTCTTCACATACTGACAACTTTCTATGTCAAACAGGGGTAACTGAAGCTAATGTGAAGATTACATGGACTAACTATGAAAAGTATTTAACCCAGGGGTTGACATAATAGCTCCTCAGTGCTGTTACTATTATAATCACCTTTATCATTATATTACTCATTATGCATTCTTACTGTTGTGGTGGTTTAGTTGCTCACGAGTATCTGACTCTTTCACGACCCCATGGACTGTAGCCCACCAGGCTTCTCTGTCCATGGGATTTCCCAGGCAAGAATACAGGAATGGGCTGCCATTTCCTTCTTCATGGGATCTTCCCAACCCAGGGACTGAACCAGCGTGTCTGGCATTGCAAGTGGATTCCTTACCACTCAACCACCTGGGAAGCCTCATTAGGCATTACATTATCCTGCAGAGCCAATATGATGGTCCTGATTTGGATGATGAAACACTGGGAAGCTCAATAAGGCCCAGGTACTGGCTCGCAGTCTCAGACTTGGTAAATGATGCCAATGAGATCCAGGCCAAGTTGGCGTAATGTGCGAGTTCCAGCTCTAATGTCATGTGATGCTGCTTCTAAAGTAGGGACCTTTCTTCTGGAAGTTAACTCCTTGTCCTCATAGCTTGAAAATCCTAAAGGCAGACGACACAACAAAAGCTGAGGAGGCAAAAGGAACCCTGGAAAGGGCAGGGACTCTGCAACCAGATGCCACTGGGTTCAGATCCAGTGGTGTGATCTTCAAAAGGTGATGCGATCAACCAAGCCTCTGCTTCCTAATTTGTAAAACTGGGATAATCATACCAATCCTGGCAGGAATAAGCTAAGGATACGATATAAAGCATGTGAAGTACTTGGTCCTGTCCTCAGCACACAAGGGGTGCTCCACAGATTGGTATCAAAATCATCCCATTGACTTGCATCACTTTTACAAGTACTTAAGTCTTCATGGTATAGAGAAAATTTTTAAATCTCCCAGAATTTTAATCTTCGACATTTTTTTCCAAACATAACTGTATCTCATGGAGTATAAAATAAAATTCTCCCTCAAGACTCAAGTAACTTTTATTACCCCTAATTTTTCTTTGGTTATATGTAATTTTTGTTATTTTACACACATATAAAGAAAGAAAATGATACAGTCACCTATTCTATACATAACTGTATTTATGCCAAGCTTTGGTGCTTCCACAGGAGAATGAAAAGAATGTAATAAAAAACTAAACCAAAATAGAAAAGAGTGGGAAATTCTTAAAACACACACAAAAAATCCATTTTCCTAGAGCACTATCTTGCTACAAAGTAACTGATGAAAGGGCCTCTATACATACACTACATACATGAGCATCAAAAAAAATAAACAAACAATGGGACATGTCAACAAAAGGAAAGATGGCTAAACTTTTTTTTTTTAATCCAGTAATCAGATGAACAGTCAAATATAATAAAACATGTAGGAAAATCCACTTTATTGTTTCACAAAATGAAAACCCAAAGAAAGCACATTTATAAATGTACTCTAAGCCAGGTACTCGGTGATTTCCAGCTCCCCACCAAAGCAATCAAATACAGATTAGCATGCCTATCAGCTAAGACCAGGCTGTCAAAATGCAAGCTTTAAATTACACATGGCCTTACCAGAAAGTATTTAAAAGATTTTTCTCCTAAATAATAAAGAGTATTGCACCGACTGTAATAAAAGTTTAATTTTGCTTATGTGCTAAAAGGCATTTTTAAAAGCAGATTAAAACACAGAATTCAAGACCACCAGAAGAAACATCCCCAAATCAAAGAAAACCACTTGGCCGTCTTTTCCAAAGGCAAACATGTTGTTCGTCTTTCTCGGACCCAACAAAAATTCCTACAAAATGATAATCAAACAGGAGCTTAAGTGCTGCTTTGCAAATCGGATTATATTTCAAGCGGTCTGAGGGCAAACTAAGATGGCATTTTATGAGCATGGTTCTGATTTTTAAAGGTTAACAGGGAAACTGCTCTTCGAGGACTGGGAGACCTGGGCACCAAATTAAGGGCTCAGGCATTCAACAGTTACCGAAATGTTCAGCCTGCCAGCCTTTAATTGAAAGAGAAAGAAACTGGGGTCGAGGAGGGAAGAAAACAAGGAAAAGAGGGTGTGGGTAGATACTTAGTAATGACTCTTAGGAAGGAGACAGAGCAGCTTAGAGAAACCTTCCAGAACTATTAATAACTGGTCACCTCTGAAACACTGGCGCACCAAACACCTAATGAAATTAAGAAGGACCAGACACTCTTCCCGATGTGTGCAGAAAAGATACAGTTAAGATGAAACTATTCACATAGGAAAATGAGCTATTCCAGGAGTTTCAGGTTCCAGGTATATTTTTCATAACCACCATCATTACATAAACAGGATGAACTATTTCACAGCACTTTCGAGTTGGCAGAAAAGGCAAGACCGTATCTCATGATCCACACATCAATTATTTCAGAACTGAAGACAATTTACAACTAAGACATGGCAGAAACTTTCCCAACTTACGTTCCATACGGCAAAAGGAAGGCTGCATCCCAGGGAAGTATTTACTGACTTAAATGAATAAGCTGCTTTTAAAGCACACCGTAAAGTATATATTTTGTAACTACAACAAACAAGTGCATTACTCAGGATTACATTCTAGACTGGTTACTTACCTAGGAGTAATGTTACGAAGGTTCCAGCCACTTCCAAGTTTTCTTCCCAGGAGGGAGCTCGGGATGCTACACCCTTACCTGAGGAGGGCGCCTGAGTTTAAGGCAGCAGTTTATAGGCTGGGAGATGCCCTATGCAGCCACTAGGTAAAATCTGGATTCTCAACCTTTGGGATTAAAATTGACAAACAGAGAATCCGGCAGTTAGTAGCCAAAGCTATGGCTAAAGAAGAAAAGAGAAGCTGAAAGAGCCATAAGGGTTATTATGAATGAGCCAAAATCCTGAGTCAGCAGAAGGGAGGAGTAGGTTGTTTTAGTTGCTAAGTCACGTCTCACTCTTTATGACCCTGGGGACTGCAGCCCACCTGGCTCTTCTGCCCATGGGATTCTTGTCCAGGCAAGAATACTGGAGTGGGTTGCCGTTTCCTTCTCCAGGGGATCTTCCTGATCCAGGGATTAAACCTTCATCTCTAGCACTGGCAGGCATATTCTTTACCACTGAGCTGCCTGGGAAGCCCAGAGGAGCAGGTAAACACAAGCAAAAGCACAAGCTTATTGACGGGCTACGTCACACCAAGGTTAGAGGATCTGGAATTGGGGAATCCCAAATTCCTGCTGCTAAGGTCTTGTCCACTTCCAGGGTTCACGAGAACACGCTTGACTGCAATCCCCAAAGACCTAGAGGCTCAGTTTTTGCTGGGCAAAACCTGGGATGATGGATGAAACTCTTATCTCCCCATTCCCATATTTACTTTATAAAGAATGCCCTGTAATGTGGGGGTAATTTTAATGAGTCCCCAGTCCTTCTAACCAAAAGGGCATATTAATCAATTTAGTTACACTGTATAGCCCAGACTTTTTACCAATTCTGAAATTCTTACCATAAATTTGTCCATAGTAACACACTTCACAACATCTCACTTTTTTAGTTAATAGAGTGAAGCAACTTTGATTTCTTAAACTTGGGTGATAACTTTCCTCTTTTCAACCCATCATTACCCACCCCTCCATCCACTGTTTTCTCCTCCAGGTCTTAGATATTGCAGGTCTCAGTCAAGTAGGAAATAAGGCAAGATGCTGCTGCTGCTGCTGCTGCTAAGTCGCTTCAGTCGTATCCGACCCCACAGACGGCAGCCCACCAGGCTCCCCCGTCCCTGGGATTCTCCAGGCAAGAACAATGGAGTGGGTTGCTATTTCCTTCTCCAATGCATGAAAGTGAAGAGTGAAAGTGAAGTCGCTCAGTCGTGTCCGACTCCTAGCGACCCCATGGACTGCAGCCTACCAGGTTCCTCTGCCCATGGGATTTTCCAGGCAAGAGTACTGGAGTGGGTTGCCATTGCCTTCTGGGTCTAACATTCTTTTATCTTTAAGACCAGAAATGGAAGCAACTAAGAGGGTAGTTAACTAACATAACAAGTGCAGAAAATTTTCATGGTATCTATCAGAAGTACAAATGCAATGCCCCAAGTCCCTGCAGGCCCACTTCTGGATCTCCATCTACAGAAATATGGACCCCTGGAGACAGCCAATGAGTCAACTGCTAAAGGACTGGTTAAGTAAAGTACATCCACGTAACAGAAATGGACCCCAAACAGAAATAAATTGGCATGTTTTAAAGTGAAGTGGATCTGTAAGAGATGACCTAGAATGAAGCTGTGAATATTTATAATATTTTACTATAAATACATATAAAAATACATGCAAGTAAAATGTAGATGTAATATATACTATTTGCAGAAGTCTGTAAGTTGTAGAATATGATGCCCAGTTACCACATTTCATGTATAATATTTACATTTGAGGAAAAAAATTGATGTGTATATTTATACACAGGAAAACAATGTGGAAGGATACACATCACACTGACCATACAGGCTATGGCTGGGAAAGGAAATTGAGGGCTGTTATTTTTCACCAGCTTGATACCTAAGTTTTTTTTATATCTTTGTAATTTTAAAACTCTTTTTTTTTGTTAATTGTTTATTTATTGAGAGACTATTTCTCACCCCAGATAGTCATAGTTTCATAGTTCAGGAACACAGGAAAGTGACAAACTTCCAAGGAACTCAACCCAAAAAATTCTTTATATTCCAAATCACTATGCACTCTGAAAGATACCAGCCTTCCTCATCTCCTCAAAATCTTTCATGGAATCATAATTTCTGTAGAAGTCTGCATATGTCTTCTTTCTTTTTTCAGCCACAGCAAACTTATAGAAAGCTGCAAACCCCAGGGAGACCATTAATGCTCCAACAATAAGAAATCGCAGACGTTTGGCCAGGAGGCCACGCATCTGAGGTTTTGCCAAAGCAGTGGACTTGGCAGTTTTTCTTCTCGACGGCTCAACCGTGACGTCCTTTCAGGTTGATGGAGAAATGGACGGCATTCCCGCAGCGCCTTAAAACTCTTTAAAACAAAACAAACACTAGTCGTGCCAATGGGGATTTCATCCTCTTGTCCAAAATGCTATGAAATCCAGACTTAAAAGACCAAAACACTCAACCTTCAGATCATTAAATTCCTAGAGATTCATTTCTCCCATATATCCCTGAAATCAAAAACCTAGTTCTACAAAAAGATATTTAACCAATCTAGAAAATTCTCACTGCCAGTTCAAGGGTTGATATGAAAGGTCAGTGTGAAATCTCAAAATCATTACTGTGCTCAAACACACCCACAAACAACAGGAAAGTTACTTACTCATAACTTCCCTCTGTCCCAGAACTCTCTGTAAAATGTTTTCACTTTCCATCAGACAAGTAACAGACACCAGAATAAGGTGATCCATAACACCCAGAGGACGAAAGGCAAAGCAGAACGGATACTTCTAAGACATAAACTAACACAGACGTTAAGGTTAGATTGTAAATGCATTCCGAGAATACGTGAGAAAAACACACGTTTTCTGCCCAGTAATCATCAAGTATGTTCGACTCTTGTGCACACGTGTGCTCTGCCATGCCCAACTCTTTGTGACCCCGTGAACTGTCACCCGCCAGGCTCCTCTGTCCATAGGATTTCCCAGGCAAGAATACTAGAGCGGGTTGCCGTTTCCTTCTCCAGGGGATCTTCCTGACCCAGGGATCAAACCCACATCTCCTGCACTGCAGGCTGATTCTTTACCACTGAGTCACCTGGGAAGTCCCAAAGTTTCACATTTGTCTCTCAGTATGTACCAAATCACACATATGAAACAAATCACATTTGCCAAGCAGGTATTAATCTAAGACTAGTTTATTTTTCTTTCTCCAAACAAACTAAATGTGAAAGTACTGGGAATGCTAAAAATGTATCAATTTCCAAAAACATCAATTTATGCTTTTTATCTACAGTTCTGTCCCATTTAAACTTACACTCCTATGGCAAAATTCAAACAGCATCTACTCCTGGGCCATTATGTAATTGGTGATTTTTTTTCCCCTTCTCACCCACTGGTATTATCTAAACTTTCTATAATGACCATCTATTATTACTTACATGATATTTGGGAACTTTAAAATAAAATTGGAGGTTTGTTGTTGTTGTTTTGTAACTCAGAGGTCTAGGTAATATCCTCTTCTAATTGGAAATGGGTGTGAGGCAGCCACATTTCCACATCTCTTATCCATGCACAGCTCTGTTGCCCCTCTGGAATGAACAGCGAGCCACTTAACATTTAAATACGTAAAAAGATAACACCAGCCCTCTTTCCACATCTAAAAGTGTATAATGTCTTATGACAAGGCTGTTACCAGAAGACTTTTCAATTTAATAAATGGTATACATGCATACCTCCCATCCTTCTATGATTTCTATTAGTATATGATAAACTAAAGAAAGTGGGCAAATTCTGTTGATAACCATTAATGGGTTTCTAATATTTTTACCCTAATAGGCCGGCAATTCTTTTTTGAAAATGGACTTATAAAACAGGGAGTACAATATCACTGGATTGACTTCAAAGTAAAGAAACTTTCACGACTGTCTAGGCAACAATCTACCTTTACACGGAGTGATACAGAGAAAACGTTATTTTTAGAGCTGTGACAGACCTACTTCACTGACTTCTACGTGGCAGGAGAAATAATTACATATGCGTGCAAACAACCTATATTTTTAATGTGGTGCTGTTGAATTTTAAGAAGGTCAGTCTGGAATAAAACACCTGAAGGCTAAAAAAGGATCAGCATCACACACGCGTGCAGACACACACACACACACACACACACGTACACGTACTTAACCCTCTGCCCTTCAAATGTTACATTAGACTAGGTATGTTTAGATTTCTTAGCAAGTTACACATTTCTAAAGCCACTCTTCTTGCCAAAATGAATTTGATTGGATGCTTCACACAACACATTAGCTTATGAAACCCGTAGTCAACCACACTATAACCACCAGGGGGAAGGTAGTCAGGTAATTAGCTCCCCAATCACAAGTAAAAAACAAATGTTCAGTGATTGACAAACACTGTGCATTCATCACCCTTGAGCTAAATAAAGCTGTTGTGGTAGAGAATTTACAAAAGATGGCAATAAGAATTCCTCCCATCTCCGTACACATGTTCCTTTTGCCACGTGACTTAACCATTCTTCCCAGCAAGCGGGAAGACCAACCCCTCTCTGGCCTGAGTCTGAGCTAGCCCTGGGATGTGCTCTGACCAACTGAAAGAGGCACGTGATGCTTCGTGACCACTAAGCCTACGCCTCAAGAGCCCCTGCAGCTCCACTCCAGCAATCCTGGGAAGCTACCGCAGCCAAGGGATGAAATACAGGCGGACTTCCTTGAGAAGGACTCAACGGAAAGAGAGGGCCAGCCACCCACTGGCACCAACCACAACACACACAATGAGGCCGTCTTTAAATAGGTAGCCCCAGACCAGCTGGCCACGGACTAACCCTAGGTGAGACCAGCAGAATGGCCCAGTGGAGCCCAAATGGCCAATGCATGGAATTGTAAGCAAACAGAAAGGTCATTATTTTAAGACATTAAGTTTGGGGACGGTTTGTTACACAGTTATACACAGCTGATGCAGAGACCGCGAGATTTCACACCTGGAGAGCCCTTCTGATGGTCAGAGATACCCTGGAAGGCAGAGCTTCAGATGAGGTGCCCAGCCCAGCAAGACACATCCACTGACACTTTCTGGGGAAAGTGACATTGTCCCCACTTGCCTTGGTCCCTTGTGGAACCCCTGTGACCTCGAACAGTCCCCTGCGCTCTTACTCTCCATTTAATCCCCTCCTGCCTGGGTCTGAGGTCTTTTGCTGCCTTGTGCTAGTCTTTGCCTTCCAATGATGCCGTCTTGCCTCTGGCTTTACAGAACTGGATTTGGAATCTCACAACCCACCCGCCTCCCCACTCTATGACGCATCCTCTCAGGCCCTCAGCTTTTGCTATTGCTACTCCTGCCTCTAGACAAACAGCTCATTGTAATGGCAAACCACAGTCCTGGGTAATCTCATTATTTCCATGAAGTAGTGGTGCAGAATCTATTAAAAAATAATAGTAAACAAAACTGCCTTTAAACAACTACAAGCACTGTGAAGGCTAGAGTCATTTTGTGAGGTTAAATAACGATTCTGATCAAGCTGCAACTGCTAAAAACAGCCTGGGAAAGACCTTAAGAGCAAATTAATGTCACATCAAAAAATCAGTGTTCTTTCTTCACATGAGGCCTGATGGAAACGGGCAATTTTAAAATTTAAAAGATGGCTATAAACAAAAAGTGGACCCCATTCCACTATGTCCCCTTGAAGGAAACAATACTTTTTGTGTATATCAATTCTGATACAACTAATTTTAAAGTTGGTCAGACCTCATAAACATCACCTTTTCACATTTTTGTCACTCCTTTTCTTTTAAGTATAATAGCTCCAAGAGAATATTTCATTTTTAAACAGCTACATACAGCTGAAAACACTGTCTTTTTTTGTGTGTGTGTGCCAAGACACACAGTGTACAGGATCTTCCCAATCACGGGTTGAACGTGGGCCATAGCAGTGAAAACGCAGAGTCCCAACCACGAGGCTACCAGGAAACTCCCAACAATGTCACTCTTAATACAACAGCCTAAATGGACCATCCTCTCTAAGCGAGGCCAAACAAGCGCCTGACTGCAACTTCTCCCTATCCCAGTGACTGCACGGCAGTTGCCCTCTTTGCCTTTAAAGACTACTTAAGCAAATATATAAGCTACAAAGCTGCCTATTTGTCTATTTCTAGAGGGCTCTAAAGTGTAGGATGTAAAATTATAGCCTTTAAAAAGCCTTGCTGCTTCTATGGAAACAACTGGGAAGATGGCTACAGATGAACTAAGAGGTTCCTTCTCTCTCCGCCCCAGAGACTGTCACTTTTTAAACAACCAAAGAGCATTTATCTTAGTAAAGATAAACAATTTAGTCCTGATCTTGACTTTAAAAAAAAATCTGTGCCAAAAAGATCACTATTCTTAAATTTGCCCGAATGATCAAAATTTGAAAATACACAGAGACACTTCCCCTCCTTCTATTTCAGCCAGCCATATGCCCAGGAAAGGCCACATTAAAAATGTTTCCACAACAACCCTTGCTGAAGGTCAGGCACTGGATTTAGGACTCCAGAAACTGGAAAGGGCATCTACAAGGAAAGAAATAAAAAAGGATTACATAGTAAAACATTCTCTGTGATTGGCCCGGTCACCCTAGGGACACTAAAGGTGATGAAGTACAAACCGTTCCTGAACTGCCCCAAATTAAACCCAGTTAATCTCCCTACACAGATACTTTTTTCACCCCTCAGTCATTAATTCCCTCTCCTAATAAAGCAGGTGTCCTACCCAAACAGTTGTGATTGAGTTTTAATTTCTATTAAGGTTCTGACTTCAATACTGGATGTTTTATTAGCTTTGTGGTATAAAACTTGGACAAAACCATTAAATCCTTTAATTACTCAACTACCAAAATGTTTTAAAGCCAAGGGGAAAAAAAGGACCATGATTCAGACTCACCATTTAAGTGACTAAAACTGATATAGCTATCATTTTTTGTAAGTGGAGTTAACTTCACAACGTCTTTGTTAATTTCACCAAAAAAAAACCCACAAAAACTATTTACTCAGTTCTTTCTTACTTCATTACCTAAAAGAAGATAAACTGAAGTGATTCTGTCTACTGCATTCAACCCCAAGACTCTGAAGAGATCTCTTGAGGAAATGTAACATTTTGATGCTTCTAAAAATACTGGATTTCATTTGGGAGGATTCTGTGTTTACAGTAATCACAAGAACATCCTAAAAGAGTTAAGTGGGTAAGATAAAATTCAAACTTCAAAACTATCTTCCAAACATATGGCAAAACCAATACAGTATTGTACAGTAAAATAAAGTAAAAATAAAAATTTTAAAAAAAGGCAAAAAAAACCCCACTATCTTCCTATGTCAATGGGGGTATCTGCTCCACCACACACAAAAAAGAGTAACTGTTGTTCTGAAATAACAATCAGTTTGCTTTCTAATAGAGCATATCGTAAAAAAAAAATTATTTTAACTGTTAGCATTGTCTGTCTCCTTTCGCATGTCTAAGCCAATGGCAATGCTTTGTGTGCTAGCAAGAGGTGGCCTCAGAATATTTACAGCCAACATAATAATATTTAGTCAGGTTTTGAACATTTCTGAGAAATTACCATCCAGCACCGTCCAGTAAAACTTTTTGTGGTCATGGAAATAGTCTGTATCTGCACAATCCAAAAGGTACTTTACTGGATTTGTTTAGTGGCTAAGTCGTGCCTGACACTTTGAGACCCCATGGACTATAGCCCTCCAGGCTCCTCTGTCCATGGATTTTCCAGGCAAGAATACTGGAGTGGATTGCCATTTCCTTCTCCAGGGGATCTTCCTGACTCAGGGATCAAACCTACATCTCCAGCCTTGGCAGGCAGGTTCTTTACCACTGAGCCACCTGGGAAGCCCACTTCACTGGACTGTGCAGGTTTTATAGACCTGAAAGGAAATGAATAAAATACAGTTCCTCCGCTGCACTAGTCACAGTTGGCTACTGATTATAATGTGCCTAGTGTCACTAAAGAACTGTATTTTACTTTATTTTTAAAGCAGTTTTAGGGTCACAGCAAAATTGAGAGGAAGGCAGAATTTTCCCCCTATACCTCCTGTCCCTTCCTCCACGTGCACAGCTCCCCCCATTATCAACATCCCCCGACCAAGTGGTACTTTTGCCACAACTGATGAACTTACGTTAATACATTCTTATCATTCAAAATCCACAGTTTACATTAGGGCTCACTCTCTTTGCTATACATTCTATCGGTTCAGTTACTCAGTCGTGTCCGACTCTGCGACCCCATGAATCGCAGCACGCCAGGCCTCCCTGTCCATCACCAACTCCCAGAGTCCAACCAAACCCATGTCCATTGAGTTGGTGATGCCATCCAGCCATCTCATCCTCTGTTGTCCCTTTCTCCACCTGCCCCCAATCCCTCCCAGCATCAGGGTCTTTTCCAATGAGTCAACTCTTCACATGAGGTGGCCAAAGTACTGCAGTTTCAGCTTTAGCATCAGTCCTTCAAATGAACACCCAGGACTGATCTCCTTTAGGATGGACTGGTTGGATCTCCTTGCAGTCCAAGGGACTCTCAAGAGTCTTCTCCAACACCACAGTTCAAAAGCACCAATTCTTCGGCGCTCAGCACATCCTCTGTGCTCAGCCTCTTCATCCCTTGCCACCCAGAAAATTTATTTAATTATTCAAATTGAAATAGCCACATGTGGCTAGTGGTTACCACAGTGGATGGCTCCAAACTAGACACTGCTGGGAATGCTGTTGCTGCTCTCATTGTGATACAGTTATCAGCCTGGCAGCAGGGACCTGGCTTTAGCGCAGAAGCTCTGCTCCAGCGAATGATCAGCCCTGAAGGATCAATACATCTACTTGCTGCTCCTCAATCTCTTATTTGCTAACACATACAGACATACACACTCTCACACCTTTCCATGTTACTAACAGGTTCTAGCCAAGCATTAAAAATATAATCTATTCCAAGAACCCAGGCAAAAGATGATGGTTGAAATGAAACTATTTTATGTTTATATATCACCTTCATTTACATGTTAAATAAATATGCCCTGGTGAAGAAAGAAATACATATAGAGATCATTTGATCCCCTCTAATGCAATACATTTTTACCATAACATGTATATGGTAAATATGTTCCCAGATAAATTATATATGTACTTTATTAAAACAGTAGGTATATAAAATTCAGAGTCAGTAATATCTCCCACCAATGAAGAATCACCATGATGTTTAAGTGGAAGAAAACACTGAACTGAATAGGAAGAAATGGCCTGAGATTCTAAGGACTTCTGGACCACAGGCAAATTACTTTAAGGCAGGCTGCAAGAATCTTCACTTGTAGAAAGAAAGGAACAGGAATGAACTTTCTCTCCAGTTTCCTCCAAAATTAAATTTCATTATTCCCCAGTATTCTTATGTGGTATTCTTAGGAACTGACCTTAAAAAACCAGCACTGACCTAGCAGAAGATGAGATGGTTGGATGGCATCATCAACTCAATGGACATGAGTTTGAGCAAACTCCGGGAGACAGTGAAGGACAGGGAAGCCTGGCGTGCTGCAGTCCACGGGGTCACAAAGAGTCGGACACACTGAGCGACTCAACAACAACCCACCTATGGTTTCTTCCCTGGAGCACTCTCTTCCTCTTCTTCTTTGAGTCAGCCCATAACTGAGAAAGGTGACGGAGACATCGACAGTTTCACAGGAAGGAAGAAAGGGAAGGAAGGGAGGGAGGGAGGGAAGGAGGGAGGGAGGGAGGGAGGGAGGGAAGAAGGAGGACAGACCAAATAATTCAAAGTAAAATGTCAACGACACAAGGCAGATCAAAGGCATCAATCCCTACGTTTAATCCTTTTCAACCCCCAAACAAAACAGAGCAGCAAAGAACATAATTGGGATGCCCCTTATCACAAACCCTGCTACAAACTAATGCTACCTGTTCAAAAGAGATCATAAATCTTCTAGGATGTCAACCATCAATAGAGTCGTTGTTAGAAGTCTCAGGATCGTCCCAGGCCACTGGCTTCTCAAATACTCCCCCAGTGAAGGTCTATCATTCACATGAGAGAAAGCCATCAATGTCTACTCATCATACTAGTTCTTCTGGTAAAGTAGTGACTTCACGCTGGAAACCTGAGCTCCACAAATGTCACCAGAACACACATCTTCACCTAAGGGAAGAACTGAATGAAGAGCCTCAGGACTCGGCCTCTGACTTACACTAAATACCACTTCCTTGGAAGAAGTCTGAAAATAAAATCTTAAAAAATGATGTTTTAAGTTCTACCTTAAAAAGATGTTTTCCCATGTATCAAAATAAGCAATTGGTTTAAAAGATCAATTCATCTAATCCCTCAGTGTCCAAGAGTTTATTCCCAAGTAACTGTTCACCAAATGAGAAGAAACGCGAAACACATCAGCATTTACTCACATCAGATTCCCAAAGTGTTTCTCTAAATCAATTCTGAACTACAGGCGTGCCAACCCATTCGCTAAAGGACTGCTACTTCTCCTCTGCTTCCCAGTTAACCCAAATCTAAAATGCCTTTTTAATTACTATACTGAATTCTTCCTTAGTAGCCTGAACTGCAATGAATAGCACATTTGGAAAGAGAAACACCTGAAGCACTCGAATCACTTCAGCCATCCTGGAGCTGTCTGGGGATAATTTAAACAAAACTGTCCTGGAGGAAAATGTAAAGCTTCACTTGATTACGTGGAGAGTATCATTTAATGGGGAAATAAATAACTTCCCCAAAAATACACCACAGAGGAATTATAACACATATTAGATTGCTTTTGGCTTACAAGACCTAATTCTGTAGTCTCAGCATGTACCACACCAATCCTATCATCCCCCAGTCCCTTGTCTAAAAAATACAATTCCTGACTTCATGACAACCTTTGAAAACCACCTGTCCTGATCAGTCTGCTGCGGTGTTTCACCTGTATCCCTCATCTTCAACAGTCCTGATTTCTACACAGCAAAAAGCCCCACAGAGCTTCAAGGCTGGGTTATATATAACTACACAAACAGCCAGAGGTCACGGGTACACTCAAGAAAGGAAAGTTTGAGAGGAGAGATGTGCCAGGGCTTCCCCACCCTGCTCTGCAATGCCTGAGTTTAAAAAAAAGAGGGGGGCACCATTACTGCTCTCAGGATCCTTTAATCCAGACAGGCCACCTCACAGAACGATGACCTCAGGAAAGCCAGGCCTCTGCCTGCCTACCTGCCCAGCACAGGCAGGTGCAAGTACTCAAAGTGCTTACTCTTGATCTGGGAGGAGTAACGAGCTAATTTCTCCAGAGCCCTTTAAGCTGACTGGCCCAAACACAACGAAATGAGCATCCTCATTAACCATAGGCAAGATTAAATCTTCAGGATCCAAGGAGGCAAATACTCAGAAGTGAGGCGATGTTCCTCTTCCAAGGTAGGGGGCACGGAGTGTTGATCCCTAAAATTCAGTTTCACCAAGAAAACATTTATCAAATCTTTAGTGGGAGGTATGGGGAATGGAGGCCAAAGACCTGTCCTCAAGAAGGAGTGATATCTAGTGCCAGGATGGGCAAGGAGGCAATAAACAGCAAGGGTATAAGGATCACCAGGGATGAAAGGGCCAAGAGAGGAGGCAGAGGGGAAGGAGATTTGGGGGCAGAGGACTGTTTCTGTGAAGAGAAACCATTTATTCCAGGTCTTAATGGGGAGCCTGGATCCGGGTGGGTTCCGTTTATGAACGTGCATCAGGCTATACATTTATGACCTGTACTCTTCTGTGTGCCTATTATACTTCAATAAAGGTAACGCTTAAAAGGGGAGACAGAGCTCTCTGTTAAATACATGAGAATGGAAGAGAGGTGGAATGGTGCTGCAGGCAGAGAGAAAACTTGCCTAGAAGGGGCTGGGAAAGCAGGAAGCATTTCAGCAGCTGCAAAACGCTCCCCCTGGCTGGGAGCCCGTCCTGAGAACTGCAATGACAAGGGTGGGGGGCACTGAATGGAAGACAAAAGACAATTCTAGAAGGCCTTAAACACCTGTTCGGAGTTCATCCTGACCATCATGGAAGAGCCACTTTTAAAAAGGTCCGAGTCTGGTGGTAACTGATAAAAATCTGGGTATCACTTTGGTAGCAATGCTTACTAGAGCTGGAAGCAAGGCTGCAGACAAGAAACGTGGTTATGAAGAGATTACAGTCACTCAAGAAGAACTGAGAGAGGCCTGAACTGAACCAACGATGACCAGGAGGAAGAATGAGAGAAGCCTCAAAGACGGGATCCAAACTGCTGAACACCAATCAGATGCGGGAGATGGAGGAAGCCAGGAAAGGGTGGGATGAGCAGCACGTTTCTGCTTCATACTCGAGGGTCTTCAGGAAGATGGAGAATGGAAAAGGGACAGGATTAGGACTGAAGCAAAGGTGGAGGGACAGTGAATTTCACTGTATGAGGTTCTGTGAAGTATCTACAAAAAGATGTTTGAAAGGGAGCTCTCACACCAGTCCAAAGACCAGGCAGGCCCTAGGCATTCTGGGCTGTGGTTGAAGCCTCAGAGCCACAGAGAAGTGGATCCTGGAGCAGGCACAGCCAGGGAAGGAGGAGAAATGGTAGGTGGCGTCAACTCCTGCAGAGAGAGGAAGAGAGGGAAGCCCTGCGGCGTCACTGGTTGCAGTCACAGAAGGCCACAGTGATCATGGAGATTTCAACTTCGGCTTCTTAGCAAGGAGGTAGAGGCTAGATATAAGTAAGCAGTGGAAGGGAGGTTCTCCACTGGGAAGGGAAGGAGAGAGATAAGGCAGGTGCTAGAGGAGGGAGTAGTGAGAGTGTCCTGTTTTGTTCTCCTTTGCTGTGAAACTGTTAAGAGGGAGACTTCAGAGTGGCAGGAAGGGCAGCGAGGCAAGGAAGGAGACAGGGGAGCCACAGTGATGACCTGACCCGCAGACAAATGCCCTCTGCCTTGCTGGGGCACACAGGGACGATTTCTTTGAGTCAGCAGCATTTCCTGCCAGCACGGCAGCCTCCAGAGGTGGGGGAAAAGTGCAGTCTGAGCAGGTTGCTCATGAAGCTCTTTGAGCCGGGCCTTTCCTCCACCAATCTTCCCGCAGGATGCCCTTAACACTTGTCAAAGAGCCATCTGGCACCCGAAGCCCTGAGCTGTCCGATTCCACAGGTCTCTGCAGCTTCCTCCCCTCAGGGCCCTCAGGCTCCCCAGCCAGCCGCCCACCGGAAGAGCCAACTCTCCTGGGCAGAGAAACTCCAAGATGCGGTAACGCAGATCTGATCAGCCGGCGCAGCCTGCAACAGTTGCGGGCTCAGGCTCCCGGAAAGCTCGCCCTGAGCCAGGCACTGCTCTAAGTGCTCCAAAGTCTCCCTTTCCCCACAAATCCTACTGTTACCATCTCCAGGTCCTGAATGAGGATACCAAGTGCAGATACCTCTAAGCAACTTGGCTTAAGATCACACAGCTAGCAACTGCCATCGCCCGTCCATGAAACAGACCAGACCTCCCGACTCGAGAGCCCACCACATTTCAAGTTACTCTCCAACACCATCAAAAATGTGGTACACAATAGACTACGACAGATGGAAGGAAATTCATGTTACTGGTCACAAATCAAATGCATAAATAAAGCAAATACTATGGAAATTCTACCACGACTTTCTCTTAACCTAGAAATTTTTCGTACATGCTAGTTTGAACAGCATGTTTAAAAGCATTTCTGCTGTCAATGTAATTAGCACCGCTGAAATGTACACTTAGAAAATGGTAAATCTCATGTATATTTCATCACAATAATGAAAAAACACGAGTTCTATATGCATTATTCTCCTTACCAAGAAGAAAAAAAAAGTGACATGATATGAAAATCGAAACCTCTGCACGAAGCTAAGCATCTCAGGACTCTTTTAGTTAAAAAAAAAAAAAAATTAGCAACTGACAGCAGTGGCAAAGCAGCCTGGGAGATCAGAATGCGGGCACTCAGTGCTCCATGCCTCTGAGGTCCCCGGCAAACAAGCTCCACCGTCCTCATGATGCTTCGGACACCTATAAAACCAGTTCTAAACTCTAAACCGTAGAGCTCCACAGAACTTCCGAGAGCACGGAGCAGGATTGCTCTCGGCTGCTGCTGCTTAAAGACCTGGCCAGTTGCCTGTTACCTGCACCTGGGGGAAACGCACTGGAATGGTTAACCAAAGCCCCTGGGAAAGAAAGAAACCAGAGTACTGGAGAAGCCCTCTGTCAAGCTACAGTTAGGAGACTAGAAACCAAATTCTTTTTGTTGACGAGGACCAGAAATGAAGGAGGTGGCCCTTGCGGATGATTCCAAGTGACTGTCTAGGATGAAAGTGAAGCAATGCTTAGAAATAAGGTGCAAAACTACAGAAAGTCTCATACTGCAAAAAAAAACTAAAAAAAAATCAAACATGTTCTGAGGCCTAAGTCTATTTAGAGTTTTTCACAGGAAAACCAACAAAGATACCAGCCTCTGCTGAAATTATCTGAGTCAAATACAGAAAGTGATACTGTACTGACTACAACTTTTCGACAGGAAAGTTCCTTGAGGTTTGTTCAATCGATTAAGGATGCCCAAGTCAACATTTTTATGATTCCTCTTTTGTTCTTTGTTTAGCAAACTGAAGTGATAATATTAATACCACCAACAAATAAACTAATTTTTCAATTGGCATATCTTTGGGTGCCCCATATACTTCTAAAGAATGTGGCGAGAGTGAGATGGGGGTAGTTGGGGGTGGTAAGGAACAAAGACTAATGAGGCTGAAGGGTATTAAACAGGCTAGAACACCTTCCAAGAGCAGTTACTTCTCTATAGGAGACTGAAATATTTGAAATCTACTAATACTGATGGATAAAACAAGGAATTTAATCATTTTACAACACAGTTAACCTCTCCCTATAAATCTCTCTCCAACAGATTCTGCATCATTTCCAGGTTGCCCATAACCTTTGAACCAGATTACCATTACAAATTCTCCACTGATCTTTTATCACGCAAGAACGAAATAACAAAGAGAAAAGTTTATTTTTAGACTTGCAAAATCCTGTGTTTATTCTTCTAAAACAGAAATCAAACAACTGAACCTGCTTTGTTTGGATTTCAGTAAACCTTGTCTCTCCTAATCTTGAGGCCCTAGCCTCTGCCAGAAGGAAAAGAAGAAAAAGAGCTCCATGCCACGCTGGAAGGTTAAAACACCTGGCCTCGCCGGGCCTTCTGCTCAGGCACATCTGAGCCTCCTGCTGGCCACGGTTCACACTGCTGGGGTCCCATGATATGACACCTGCCTTGTGGCCCCAAGAGGCCAAGGCTGTCCACCCGAGTTCACACTGAAACAGGCTCCATGTTTGAACTACAAACTTCTGCGTGTAATGTTTAAGCAGAAGTGCTTAACCACAAGTTCACCCATTACTTAACTAGCATTAAACAGTAAATGGAAATGGGTGTGTAATTCCCTACAACATTAAGCCCCTGGAAAACCCTACTCCAGCAATGTGACTTTTCAATCACACGGCCACCACACAGACAGCCTCTTTCAACTGGAAAAATATGAGATAATTTTAAATGTAGGAAAACCCTTCCTGCAGTGTGAATATACAAAAATCAGCATAGAAGTAATAAACAGGCATTTCTGCTGGCAAATTCCTCAGGTAAATTTTTTTTTTTAATGAAACTGACCAACCGTAATTAACAATGCTGCTACTGCAAGCAGAAAGAAGCCCTGAAATCAATCCTGTCTCTTTAATTAAACTAAGATTTTATTCATTTCAGTTCATAAAACTGGTCAACTCAAACACTGCTTTCAAAAGGCAAGCATATTGTCTTCCATATTGCAAACTTGCATACTGACCCTAATAATTGACAAAATAAGCATAGAAATTGATTGTAAGTAAATACTGGTCCTAGGCCCTATGGAAACATGTGGCAGGTTACCATCAATTAAGTTTTACGGACCATCCCTATGTATTGGAGTCAGAGGGATAAATAAGACCCTAACGGAGTTCACAGCTGACAAGGAAAAGCAGCAATGGAAATAATCAAGCAACTTATAAACTTATTCAGACTTCAAAATTCAGTTCAGATGTCTTCTGCGGAATACTCTGCTTCCTCATTTCTCCAAGCAAGCAGTTAGTCCCTCCTTTATGCTCGACCAGTACTCACTCATGACATCCTATAGAATCAGTTACTTAAACTTGGGAAGCCCTGAGGGCAAGGACCATTTTATTCATTTCTAAATGCAAAAACCTAGCACAATGCTTGGGAAAGAGTAGGCCTTTAGATTCTGTTGCGCAAATAAAAACTATGGGATTACATGCTGTGAGCCATATAAAAAAAGGAACAGAAAAAGCCACCATACTTTGCCTTGGAAGAAGCAGAAGGCGACTCAAGAACATTCATCGCAAGCTGAGTGAGGTTAACTACAAAGATGGGCACTTAGAGAAGAGCCTGTGAAAGACAGCAAGGAATGGAAGGCCAGGTGTATCCCAGGACAGCTGACTATTCAGTGTGCAGTCAGTGCAACCAGAATACCAGTGGGGGCAAGTAGGTTGAGAGCAGACGGTAAAACTGGGAAGATGAAGGGGCTTAGTTAGCAGGTGAAAGGAGTTTTCACTGAACAGGCTTTAAAAAACCCCTTGAAGATACATAATTCATGCAGTGACAGGAAGACATATTAGGAGAGTCTTTGGCAAAAAGTTATAAAAGGCATGGGTTTTCGAAGAATTTTGCTTTCATATCCTAGGTTACTGTTCTGCCAGTCATTGGTCTATTTATTTCAATCTATGCTATGTTCCATTCCTACAGCAGCAGGCGATAAAGGGTAAACACCTAATGAAATTCTTATTACCGGTTTTAATTTTTTAAAGAAAGGGAGGGAGGGCCACATTCTTTATAATGAAAAGAAGGGGAAAAAGTTTAAAATAAATATCCTGAATTCCTTTCTCATCATGTACTTAAACATCAAGATATGAGAAGGCAGCATCCCATCCCACCGCCAATAATGAGGGCCCACTTTATCTGGAGGGTGCCCTAACTGGGTTTAACAAGCCTCTCAGACGAGATGATCCAACAACGGTCAACACAAATCTGGTCCTTCACGTGCTTGGCCCAGGGAAAAGTAACGGCGGCTTCCTGCCATTCGACTTGGCCAGGTTTTTTAAAATCTAAGATAAGGGGATATTGGTGAGCCAACTAGAAGGCACCAACAGGCAAGCAGCAGGTCATCGAGAGCCTCGGCTTTCACTCATGCAGTTCGGCCCTGGACCAGAGGGGAAGCATCGGCCCAGCACAGGGCAGGAGGCCAGGGCGCCTTCTTTCTCCGGGCGACCGGGCTGGGCAGCAGGAGGCGCGCCCGGGCACCGAGAGGCGGGTACCCGGGCGCGCCGGGCGGCGCGGAAAGCCAGGCTGCAGGGCGGGCGTGGAGCTGGGGCTGTCAGGAAGGGAGGCCAGCATCCTCCCTGGCCTCAGGAAAGAACCTGGGCCCCTGGAACTCCTACGTAGCCCGGTTACCCATGGCGAGAGGTTGCTGATGGGAAGCTGGGGTGCGGAGCTAGAGAGCAGAGGCGCGGCTGCGCCGGTTAAGTCCCCCAGGACGCGCGGCCCCCCGGCGCGGCGCGGGGGCGCTGGAAGACCAGGGCGGCGCCCCCGCAACCCCACCCCGACCGCGGCTGCCTGCTCGCGCGGCCACCGACCACAGGCTGCGGGCCCGGCACGCGGGAGGAGGGAGATGCGGCGGCGTTGCCGGGTCCCCAGTTCCGCCGCCCCAGCGATCGGGGAGATAAAAGTTTGCAGCATGCGGCTCGTCTGCAGTGCGAGTCACATCCGCCGCGCCACCTCCTGCAGCACCCGCGCTCACCGAAAGAATGAAAAAAAAAAAAAAAACTGTTGAAGCCGGTAGGCCCAGAAGCCGACCGCTCTGCCTCCAGGGCGTGCATGCAGACAAGCCCAGCATCCCGCGTCGCCTGCCGCACCTCCCGCCCGGCCTGGACCGGCCCCGCCGCGCCCGCCGCACTGACCGATAACCTCCTGCAGCTCGTACGCGTCCCTGCAGATGGGCCAGCCGATCGACTGCGCGGCCGGAGTCGTGGCCACGGGAGCCACCGGAGCCGGCGCTGCTGTCGCTGTCGCCGGGGCCGCCGCTGTCACCGGGGCCGCCTGCTGGGGCTGCTGGACGTGCACGGGCGAGCCGCTCGGCTCCGCCATGATGCTGCCGGAGGAGATCGGGAGGACGCGCCAGCCGGCGGACGACCTTCCACTTGAAACTTCCCTTCCTCGCCACCGACACCTCTCGGCCGGCGCACGCCCTCCGCGCCCGCCGCCGCCGCCGCCGGAGCCAGCCACGAGGGGAGGGAGCGAGGGAGGCCGAGCCGGGCGGAGGGAGGAGGCAGCGCCGGCGGAGGCGGGGAGGGGAGGAGGCGGCCGGGTCGCCGCGCTCGCCGCGCGTCCCGAGCCTCGCGCGCGCAGTTCTCTGCCTCCGCGAGGGGAACCGCCGCCCCGCCGCCCCGCCGCCCCCTCCCGCCTCTCTCGCTGCCGGGAAGTTTCCACCCGAGGGGAGTGAGGCCGGGTTGGGCTGGCGTTCGGGACCCGCGTCCCTCGCCCCCTCACTCCCTGCTTTCCCTGAGCCTTCGCCCCAGACAATCGGGCTCTCCGGAAGATGTCCCTTGGGGACCCCGAGGGCGGGGTCGTTGAACCGCCGCCAGGTTCTCAGATCCAGAAAGTCTCCCCAAGTAAGAGAACCTGAAGTTCATTTACAAGTTAGCGAGTGAGCCACCTACACGCCGGCCGTTTGTAGGGCGCCGGTTAAAAAATAACCCGAGTTGTAACTTTCCGGCGCCCTACCTGCCGATAACCCTCTCCCCCACCTTGCCTAATCTAATCGCAGACCTTCTGGTTTTTTTCTTAGTGAAACGTGATGCCTTAGGTCTCTGGCTGTTCATAGACTTCATTAGTTCCAAGCCACTTGGATCCCAGGGAGGTGTTGTAAGGGCCTAAAAAGTTAGATTTTTCTAAGTGTAAGAGATTTGAACTCTAAATCTCAAATTTTAGACCCGTAATAACAAAGCCACCCTAACCCGATAGGTCAAGAGATAGCAGGCATTTCTTTTACAGAGCATAACTGGGTGTCAAAGAATGTACCGCACCACAAGCTTCGTTGAAAACTTAATTAATTGCTGCTTTCTCAACGCTCCTAAAATTACCTCATCCTTAAAACTGCTCTGGTATAACCATAGGTCTTCCTAATTATAGGTGTCATATTTAACACTGAGTGTTCTCTGTGTTTCCCCTGGTAGAGATGACCACGATTGCACCATCCTTTTCTTGAGCTGAAACTGCAGTGACCCAATGGTCATAATGATCATTGGGCCAAAATTATCGTGTGTAGTTGTCGTGATGAGGACTATTGGATAAGAAAAATGAGCTTTTTTTTTTTTTTTTAAGAAAAAAGAGATCGTGATACTTTGTCTCCTCTGTTTACATATAAAAATCTCCTTAAAACTTTTTAAAATATAATTCAGATGAAACCCAGAAATTCATTTGGAGAAATGTTACAAGTTCTAATCAAAATATTGATGGAAACTGAACGTGAGTATGGTTAGTGTCTCACAGCATGATACAACAGTTGGGCTAAAGGGGAGTCGATGCTTGGGTCTACTCACAGAACTCTATGCTGAACAAAGAAGCTGTACATTGTTTTATGAGGGGATGTTCTTAAACGGTATGTTGATTTTAATGTCTGTCAGGAAACAGACAACTTCATGAACTAAATTCTAGCCTTTGATGTTTTAAACAGGGGAATAAGAGGGACCTGGAATGCTCTAACTGTTCACCTCTTCAAGTGCTGTTCCCTACCCGAAGAAACTTTTAAGGACTGTTTTTAAGGGAAAAGAAAAATGCTTAAGTGAATATGAATTCCATTTTATCATATGAATTTTTACTTTGACTTTCGAACCATGAAGGCCAGGAAACTCTGAAGGCTTGGAAAGGTCTTGGAACTTAATAAGAAAATATAATGCTGTCAAGACAATAGCACAGATTTGAATCAAACGCATATCACTTAGTTTCTCACAAAGAACAAGGTTCTGTAGTCGTATACCCGGTATCTGTACCGAGCTGACTGCTTTCCACATGGCTCCCAGGAAGATGACTTGAAAGAACTGATGACTCAATGCAGACCCATCACTATTACCAGTAAATCAGTCTGAAGAAGAATGTTTACTATCGTTGGCCTTTGGCATCATTTTTATATAGGAAGAACAGAGCACGAGTTATATTTTTAACTTATAGAGAAGCACTGGATTAGAATTTTAAGTTAATGTTTCCATAAACAACTGAGTAAAGTGGCACTTAAAACTTGGAAATATGTGTATTTAAAAAGTATTCAGCTGATATGCAATTTTCCCTCAAATCCCATTTCTAAATTTAAAGTGAAAGATGACAGGGGAGGAAGCCTTTAAAATATAAACAAGGTTCATTTCAGTACATAAAGAACACGTTCAGTCAGAAACTGTAAAACATTAGGGAAAAATAGGCTAAACTTTGTTAAGTGTTTACATCTACTTCAGTATATGTCGGAGGAGGCAATGGCATCCCACTCCAGTACTCTTGCCTGGAAAATCCCATGGATGGAGGAGCCTGGTAGGCTGCAGTCCATGGGGTCGCTAGGAGTTGGACACGACTGAGCGACTTCACTTTCACTTTTCGCTTTCATGCAGTGGAGGAGGAAATGGCAACCCACTCCAGTGTTCTTGCCTGGAGAATCCCAGGGATGGGGGAGCCTGGTGGGCTGCCATCTATGGGGTCGCTAAGAGTCGGACACGATTGAAGCGACTTAGCAGCAGTATATGTCAGGGTATATTAACTTCAGCACTTTAAATTTGTGCCAGATATTCTCTGTGTTGTAGAGGTCTGTTCTGGCCTCAACTCACTAGATGCAGTAGCACCTCACTCTCGAGTCATGACTATTAAAAAGGTCTTCTCTCAGTTGTGCCCAACTCTTTTGCAGCCCCATGGTCTGTAGCCCGCCAGACTTCTCTGTCCATAGGATTTCCCAGGCAAGAATACTGGGGTAGGTTGCCATTTCCTTCTCCAGGGGATCTTCCCGTCCCGACCCAGGGACCAAACCTGGGTTGCAGGTGAATGCTTTTATCTCTGAGCCCTCAGGGAAGCCCAAAAAGGTCTCCAGACATAGCCAAACGCCCTCTGAAGAGCAAATCACTGTTTTAGGTAAACTGAATATATAAAATTATCCTTTTACAAACAGATAATTGCAGTCGTTATTTGTTTTACAAAGAACTTAAGTAAGATTTAGTTATTCATAAAACCTGAAGTTCAGAATATGCTACCCCAAGATATGCCACTTTGGCAAAAGAATTATTTTGAGCTGAAAGCAATTAAACAATAGACACAAGAAGAGATCTCTTTCCTCCCCCAATCTGCCTAAAAGCAGGACATAAATTTCCCTTTGGTAAATGAAATTTCCACTTATAAAGGAAATTTCCATTTGCAAAGGTGCCCCCTCTGCCATACCAGGAAGAGAAGAACAACTCTTACGGAGATGGTGTTGAGATAAGTCTGCACAAACAGTTTCTTGTCTACAAACTGTTTCTCCCATACATTTCCTAGTTACCTTCCTACAACTTGCCCCCCACACCAGAAGCCCTAACTCCCTTTTCCTTGTCTAGTCACTTCTCCATAATTTATCACCCTTTGTTAAAATGGTATATAAGTTCCCCTTTCTAACCACCTCCTTTCACTCAGTGCTGCTGCTGCTGCTGCTGCTAAGTTGCTTCAGTTCGACTCTGTTAACCACTGAGTATTCCTGCACAACTGTGCATTTCACATGCAAATAAACTTTGGTTTTTTCCTCTTGCTAATCTGTCTTTTGTCAGTTTAATTCACAGGCCTCCAGTTATTAAACTTGAGAATTTAGAGGAAAGTTTTTCCTTCTGTACAAACTTTTGAATACCTAAAAGATGTGTAGTGTAATGGCCAAGACCTTGAAGAAAGAATGAGCCAGATTCAAATCTTACCATTACCATCCTTTCTTTATAATGTCCAACTTTGGACTGACTTTAAGTCTCTGAGTCTCTGTGTCCTCATTCACAAAAGTAACATCATAACTTTGACACTGAAGAATCTAAGCTACTCCATTTTGTTAACAGAAAAACTCCATTTTGTAAGGTTCCAGGAAAAGAGCCTTTGGAAATCCAAGAGCCTTTGGAAATCCCCTGACCTCACCCCACCGCCCAGGAGCCAATCGAACCCCAGACCAAAATCTCCTGACTTAATGCTCAGGAACTTGTGGTCTACCTAGACAATAGGGACCAATCAAGAACCAACACACAACCCTTCGAAAGAAAGTGACCAATCAGACGTTCCCCTACCTAAAAATCCTTTTTTCCATGTATACTCCCTATATAAGCAATGTAATCCAAAACCAGGGGCTCCTCCCTATAGCCGCTGTTTCGGTATAGGTGGAAGCCCCAGCTCAAGCTTGGTAATATAAACTCTCTTGCTTTTGCATCAGATATCGGCTCCCTGGTGGTCACTGGGAGATTTTGCGACTTGGGCATAACAACATGGGTTGTTAAAACATGATTTTTATGTAAACAATTTAATGTAATGGCTGACACATAGTAAATATTCAATAAAATGAAAACTCTTATCATCATCTTTTTTTTTTTTTTTTTTTTTTGCCCTCACAGCATAGCATGCAGGATCTTAGTTCCCTGACCAGGAATAGAACCCTTGGCCCCTGCAGTGGAAGTGCAGAGTCTTAACCACTGGACTGCCAGGGAATTTCCATCATCATTATTCTTACCTGCCAAGATTTGTAATAAAACATAGAAGAGAAAGATTTACAATAAAGACAACTATGAACTGTACAGAATTCCCCCTGTGTGTGTTAGTTGCTCAGTCATGTCCTACTCTTTGCAACTCCATGGACTGCAGCCCATCAGGCTCCTCTATCCATGGGATCCTGTAGGCAAGAATACTGGAATGGGTTGCCATTTTCTTCTCCAGAGGATCTTCCCGACCCAGGGACTGAACCTGTTTCTCCTGCATTATAGGCAGATTCTTTGCCATTTGAGCCACCAGGGAAGACCAAAAGCATTCTGAGGGCAGGCATTTTTGTTCCTTTGGTTCATTGCTGTATCCCAGTGCCTGGAATAACATCTGGTACAGAACATACTCAGTAAATACTTGTTGAATGAATATAACAGGTTCAAAATGGATAAAAACATGCTTTTAAGCACCTAATGAGTCAGCCATGTCAAGGGTGGATTGGATGGGAGGAAGCGAGGCAGAGAGACCTATTTGGAAGCCACTGAAATAGTCAAGTTAGAGAAATGTGTATGTGAATAAAGTCATGATATTGAGGATAATGATGAGGGGGTAGATTGAAGAATTATTTAAGGAACAGAAAAATGGAACTTGATGACAGATGAGATTCCTTTAAAAGTAAAATTTCCCAAATGCATTAAAAAAGTAGATGTACACAAGTACAATTTCTAAAGTGTTTTAGAAATACTTCTTTTGAAGGAATGAGAGGCTCTCGATTGACACATGGTCTTTCTCCCATGGTTAACATATCGTCTATTGCAAAGTCACTTCTATTGCATGGTGGGCAAAAACCAGATATTCTTGGGTATGAAGAAAATCTATCACCATATTTCCCATCTCCAACTCTTTTATAATTCCTGTATTAGTAACTATGTTTGAGGGGAAAGTTGTAAAATAGTTGAATTTTTATTTCATCAATTGCTTCCAAAGACAAGGATCCAGTGTTTTCTGAGTTAGGGTAATGGCAGGGCATAGAAGCAAAGTTTAAGTCTATAATAGCTGGATTTACATACTTGATCTGTACTTACCAGCTGGTGGCTTAGACCCTCTGAGCTTCTGTTTTCTTCAAAGGTATAATTCTCCCAGAATGACTGGCTTGCAGTAAAGATGAAATGAGTTGGTATGTGTAATACACCTTACCCACAGGACACTCTTTAGTAGTATAGTAGTGGTTCCAGAATTTCCTCCCAGGAGGGACTCAAGGGTGATAGTCTCAGGGAGATGTGGGTCTTATTGATTGAAATACATCACACCAAAAGGTGTGTCAAAGGCCCAAACCCCAATATTTGCAGACCCTTATCTGCAAATAGGGTCTTGACAAGTGAAGATTAGGTCAAAATAGAGCAGCTGAGCCTATTGCAATGACTGGCATCCATACAAGAAGAGGAGATTTGGACCCAGGGACACAGACACACCCAGGAAGAATGCCATGTGAGGAGAGAGGCAGAAATTGGAGTGAATGTCAAAGAATGCCAAAGATTGCCAACAGCAACCAGAAGCTAGCAGAAAGGCATGGAGCAGGTTCTCCCTCAGGAACCAACCCTGCTAACACCTTGATTTTGGACTTCTTAGCCTGCAGGCTTGAATCAGTTTCTGTTGTTTTACTCCACTTGGTTTGTGGTACTTTGTTACCAGCCCTAGAGAACTAATACTGTGGGATTATGGAATTCATTCTTTAGTTAATTGTGTTTCATCTGGACCAACTTTAGCAGTGAGCACCAACAGAAATAGTCACTCCTTTGGAGCCATCACTCTACCAAAGCCCTGGACTTTATACTACAGCTTGGGGTGGTTTTGGGTTTTGTTGTTGTTGTGTTTTGGGGGGCGGATATTTGTTTTATTGTTTGGTTGTTTTGTGTGGGTTTTTTGGTGGGGTGTTTTTTGGCTTTTTGGTTGTTGTTACATTTTGATTGTTTTGTTTGTTTGTACCACACTGGGAGGCATGTGTGATCTTAGTTCACTGAACAGGGATAGAACCCATGACCCTGGTATTGGAAGCATGGAGTCTTAACCACTGAACTACCAGGGAAGTCCCTACAAATTGTTTTTAATATAATTTTAAGTAAAAAAAAAAAGAGTAAATATCTAAATGAGTTTTCAGCAGAGATGTCAAATAGCCATTTTAAAAAATGCATTTGAGAACATATGAACCTTTCCAACTTTGAAGACCAGGCATCCTATACTTAGCATACCCATAAAGATGTCATGTGCTTGCCACTGACACAGCTGATGTTCTCAAAGTCCAGAGCCGGTGTGATCCAATTTTATTAGATTAATGTGATTTAGTGTTAAGGTATCATTGGTTCCTATTTCCCAACTATAAATGGAAAGAAAAGCTTAAATCTATATTAGCTGAATTATTACAGACAATGCTTTCAAAATTCGTGTGATTTAAGGTGTTAAACTTACATGAATTATAATGTCCAGACATGTGTTTTCATTTATTTCCCAACCCACTGTTGAAACTGACTTTCTATTGCATTTTACGTTACAGACAAAATTGCAACGGTGACATTTAATGCCTCCTTACTTATCTCAGAGGTTTCTGACCATGATTTCAGCCCTGAAAGAGAGAAGCCCTACTCTCTCTATCCACTGGGGAAGACCTCCCTCCATATTTAGCAAGGCTTGCCGTTTGCTAAAACATCTAAAGGCATTATAGCAAATCTGTGTGGCATATATATATATATATATATATATATTTATGATGTAATCTATCTAAAAGCTGATAGTCTTGTCCCAGGCAGACTGACATAAAAATGTAATTAAAAGCAATTTGATTCTTTATTGCTCTCTCCAATGAATCCCATTCATTACGCAAAACAGCATTTTCTGAAAAAATTCGCTCAACCCTTCTCAGCTTTAAATTTTTCCAAACACCAAGGCTCTCTTTTCCTCTCTATTAAAAAATCTTCCCACCAAAACTATCTACAAACCCTGAATACTCTTTCATCTCTGCCTCTCTTGCCTCGCACTAGACTCAGATCTTTATCAGGAGAGGCACCTTGAGTTACCTGTATTCTGAAAAACAAAGGAAGGTCAGGGGCTGCCCTGGCTTATAAGGGGTTTGAAGTAAAACACTTAATAATTAACTTATTAATTTTCTTTCATTCAATAAACACATTTTAGGGACTATAATTTTCATGACACTTTGGCAAATGCTTTAGAAAAGTAAAACACAAAACTTTCTCAGCCCTTAAGAATCATATAACCCATACAATCCCATTTTATCCAGTATCCAATCTTTTGGCATCCCAGCTGCCCACAAGTTACTGAAATATGTAAACAACACTTAAAATAAGGAGAATAGCCCAAACCACAGGTCACAGAGATGTAATATGATGGGTTGATTTGTTGATCAAAATAAATCACTTCTATTACTGTTGACTGGAAAAGTCTAAAAGACGAAAACAAAGAACCCATGCCCAACTGGCACTAAAGTCAAGAATTCTAAGAGAAATGGCAGGAAATAGCAAGAAAATAAAAATGAAAACTAAGGACTTCCCCGGTGGTCCAGGCTAAGACTCTGTGCTCCCAATGCAGGGGGCCTGGGTTCGATCCCTGGTCAGTCAAATAAATAAATACAATAATCTGAAAATTAGACAAAAGAGGGAAAGTCCCTGGTAGTCAAGCACTTAGGACTCAGTACTTTCACTGCCATGACCTGGGTTCAATCCTTGGTCGGGGAGCTAAGATCCCACAAGCCATATGTGATTTTAAAAAAAAAAAGGACAAAACAAATAGTAAGCAGAAGAAGAGATGGATATTAGAGGCAGCTAGCGAGGTAGATGCTTTTGCTATTAAGCAGTTAGGTGAGGATGCAAAAATGGCCTTGAAGAAAGCAAAGAATCGTAAGGAAAGGAAGTTGGGTGTCAGGGCCAGACCTGAATCCAAGGAGACACAGTGCAGGTGCGAGCACATATGTCTACACAGTGTGAGCAGCGGGACGGCATCACACCGACCGGCGCGGGCCCCGCCCGGCATGCCAGCATGCCAGAAAGCTCTCCCAGGGTTGCCAGATCTTCCGGCTGCTTTAGGAGAAGCCAACAGATCTCATGCAATGATTTCATGCAAAATTTTTCCATTTTTAAATATTGGCCTGAGTAGATAAAATACTGCACAGAATCTGATACCATATACATAATGTTTTAAAACAAGAAAACGCTAAACACGGTCTTTAATAAATACACAGTGAAACATGGGTCTGAATGATAAACAAGGATAGTGGTTATCCCTGGAGAGGACAGGGAGGGGAGAGGCATGCAAAGGGGTTTTATAGCATCTGCAATGTTTTATTGCTTTAATAAAAATCTGTAATAAGTATAGCAACAGGAAAAGATTTGTTAGACTAGATGGTATGTCCATAAGTTTCTATTATATTAGTGACACTACTGTTCCATATGTTTGAAATATTTCACCATTATAAAACAATAACACTGCACAGGCCAAACATTTTCAGTCCACGCTGCACCAGTGGAGCAGAGTTTTGCAGCATCTGCATAGCATGATTGCAAAGGCATACAGCCCACACTCAGGTTAGAGCAGGCCAAATAGCGCTTTGGCCACCCTTCCCACCTAGAGGAAAACATAGGTGGTCCAGGTGGGTTTCAACCTGGATGGACATCAGAGTCACCTGCTCAGCTTGTTAAAACTTCCATGCCTGGTGTCACCTAGATTCCACTAAATCATAACCTGCATCTAGAAACTGGGCAGCAAGGAGATTCTGATGTATAGCCAGAGTTGAAAATAGCTGTGATGGTCCTGAGAACATGACTGTGACACAGGAAAGCCACAACAACAAGAAAAGCAACCGAGTCAGGGGCTCCCAGTGAGGTGACAACTCTAAAGGCTCAGCGGTCGCTGATGGCTTTCCTGAATTAGGCACAACAAATGGCAATGAAAGTAAAGCACTCATTTAAAAGGACTAAGTCTTTTTGTAACAAGAAAATTGAAATAAGAACTGTTGGAAAAGTATTTTTCAAATATTTTCCTTGAAATGGTTAGAACAAAGTTTAACTCAGTGCATTATTTTAAAGACACACACTGTATACCTGTGCAAGCTTGGGACTGTGGAATGGTGGAAAGATGGAGAGCGCCATCCCTTACCTCTCAATGAAACTTAACATCTAATGGGACAGACAGACATATCAAAAAATAATTTGTCTCTTGGGGAGATGGAAACTGGTATTATACGATTCTAGTTTGGCCTCAAAGATTCCAAAACTAGAGCATTCAAGTTATTGGGCCACAGTGTCTTACTTTAACCATTCTCTGATGGCCTGGGTTTGGTACAGAGTCCTTAGAAGCTGAGAAAGAAGAGCAAAATGGAAAGGAACCGTCTTAAAATGATTTCAATTTCATATGGCATTACATATATAAAGAGTTCAAAAATGATGTGTTGACATGGAAACAACATAAATGTCCTTTGATGGAAGAATGGATAAAGAAAATGTGGAACATAGAAAATGGAATACTACTCAGCCATAAAAAGGAATGAAATAATGATATTTGTAACAACATGGATGGACCTAGAGATTATCATAGTAATGAAGTCAGAAAAAGACAAATACTGTATGATATCATTTATTTGGGGAATCTAAAATATGGCACAAATGAACTTATCTACAAATCAGCAACAGATGCACAGAGAACAGACTTGTGATTGCTAAGGGAGGGCGTAGAGGAGGGATGGAGTGGAAGTTTGCAATTAGCAGATATAAACTATTATATATAGGATGTATAGCACAGAGAACTATATTCAGTACCCTGGAAAAGAATACCAAAAGAAACATATATATATATATATATATATATATATATATATATATATATATATATATATAAATAAGTGTGACTGAATCACAACACTGTAAATCAACTATACTTCAATATACATTTTTTAAATGATGTCCTGGAAAACTGTTCTTACTATAAATTAATCAGGTTTATCCACAAAAGCCTTTTTCCTGATATAAAGAGATTTTTGTCCTTTGCAATAAAGAAGACATCAGTGTGACTTTCTCTTTCAGAACCCCACATCTGAATGAATCACTGAGTGAATGAATAGCATTTCAATCCTCATAACCAAGATAGCATTGGATCATAATATCCTCCTTTAGGATAAATTTGAGGAATGTCTATAATTCAAGGCATTTCCTTTTATAGCAGTAGCTACAGATTATGGGTACATTGTATTAAGCATTTTAGGTGCATTATCTTGATTCATCTTCACCTACAACCTGCTGAGGTAGGTCACGTTATGCGCATTTTTATAGATGGAAAAACTGAAGGTCACAATGGTTAAAAAACAAACTGAACCACATCTCACTTTACTTGCGGCAGAGCCAGGATTCAAACATGCTCTAACTCAGCACTATATTCCTCCATCACTCAACAAGGAATATTTGCTATTATTACATTAAAACTTCTCAACAAAGTTTTATTAAGATAAATTTCAATTTAGTTTTAATTAAAAACTCCAGGTGATATACTATGTGGCTTAAGTCCATTTAAAGCCAGAAGGTCAGGCTGTAGATAGCCAGGAGATAATCACTAAGAGTGGTGTGTTCCTTCTTCAGGCATCAGTTTTTGGTAATTTTGAGTTTGGTGACAAATATTCCTTATGTGCCTCTATTTCTCCACCCGAATATTACAAATATTGGCTCCAAAACTACCTTTATGTGCTCTCAACAGTACCCTCTGAACAATGGCCATTGTTAATCTGCATTTTAAAAATGCTAAAATAACAGTCTGTATAATCAATATAAATAATTTATTAGTTTGGTCTGTAAATCAAGTAAAAGCTACATGACAGTATTTCATGGTTCAATGAAGCAGTTAGTTTAGTCAAGTAGTGAATAATCTTCAAATCAATTGTTCCTCAAATACAAAAAAAAAAAAAGAGTGATGTATAGCTAAGTAATTCAAGAGACTAGAAAAGGCTAGGTAATATTACAGAATTTTGACACATATTTCAATAGATAATCCAATGATTTTTTCATCCTCCTGTGTTTAATTCTTTAAAAACATAAAGTAAATTTTTGAAAAAAAGAGAAAAGAATCACTGTGTTTTAGTGTTATTTTCAAGTCAATTAATGCACATTGAATATGGAAAATTATAGTGGGCTTACCACTTTGTGTTCCTGTGACTGGGCTGTCAAAGCAGGCCTGTCATTGCCTTAACCATTTGAGTGCATAAAGAAAGGCCATTATGTTTTCCTCTCTCATGAAAATGCATGGCCCATTTTGTGTTTTCCACGGATATGGCATGGATTTAATTCAGCGAGCGAGGTACTCGCTACACTGAAAGAAAGGGCTCATGGGAGTAATATGATGTCAGGAAAATATTATTTTATTGGCACAAACATTTTGTTCAAAGATAGCAAGAATGTTTATTGTGCAGTGGGAAGCAGTGGCACCACAGAAACCCGAGTTCATATGTCTGTTGCCAGAGTTTTGTTCTTTCAAACAAGCAATTAATCATGGGAATAGTGGCTGATGACAAATTTAGATTACGAAAGAGCTTCATCAATTTTTTATTTTGAATACATATGTATTTGTACAAGTTCTAAAAATTTAAAGTAGGAAGGGCATAAAGTGAAAATTGCATCTCTCTCCTGCCTTTATCTTTCACCCATGTGTTTCTCTTTCCTAGAAGCAATATTATTATCTTGTTCTTACATCATATGCATATACAACCATATTTATATATTGTTTTTTATACTAATCATAATATACATACTGATCCATAGTCCCATTTCTTTAACAAATGTCTTGGAAAAGGTGTCAGGGAGTCCTAATTGTTGCTGTTGTTTTTTTAACCTAGCTCTATGCTGTCCATGTTCCCTTTCTCACTGAGGTATAATTTTCATTTAGTAAGATATAGAGATTCAATTTGATGCTTTTTGAGAATTGAATACTAGGGTATAACCATCTCTCAAAGCAAGATGTAGGACATTTCATAATTCTTTTTTGCATGGATGTGCCATGACTGATTTAACTAGATCTCTGTTTTTGCACTCTTTTGTTGCTATAAATAAGCTTGCAATGAATAGTATGTACATGTATGATACTGTATATGTCTAGGTGCACCTATGAGAAACTTCCTAGAATTAGGATTGCTAGATCAAAGGGTATATGCATTTTTAATTTGGAAGGATATTGACAAATTACATGTCATACTAATTTACATACTAATTTACGTTCTGACTGACAATTTATGAAAGTTCTTTTTGCAGTATACTGTGGTTAGTAAACTTCTTGATCTTTGTCCACTGGTAGGTGAAAAAGCATGATTGTAGCTTTAATTTTGTTTCTCTCAAAATTAAAAGATGCTGAGCATCTTTCCCTGTGTTTAAAAACCATAACACAGCTTCATTCCAAAAGAAAATCTGAGCCAAAGCAAAGGTGCTGTGAAGACTGTGCCATGCGCATGGAGTGGGGAGAAGACACACAGAAGATGTAACATTTATTCTGACCTTTCAAGAGAAGCTGGACAAAGGAATGTGTTTCTGAGGACAGTAGAAACTTGAGGAAGCTTGATATTTTCAGTATGACCTGAAAAGGAGATGCCAAAATCTTGAATCGAAAAGTTCAAGAAACCAAAGTTCTAAGAAAGTATGCCTGCCAGAATCACAAATGAGGACAACGTTAATTTGTTTCCTCAACATAAATGTTATTGTCCAAGCTGAACTAATCAACAAACAGTCAACAGGCTTCTTATGCAGACATTCTAAAACATCTGTGGGATTGTGTACCATGCAAATCGCTGCTTGATCATCCATTTTATTTACTACACTTTGCTTTGGACAACCTTTGGCTAGTCTTTAAAATCAGAGCCATTCTGAAAGGAAAAAAGCGACCCAAACAAGAAAGAAAACTCACCACTAAGGATATTAAAAAGACAGTGACTTCAGTTCTAACGGCAATGCCAACAGAAAAGATTCAAAATACTGGAAATCACTACATAGCTCCCAATGTGACTTGTTTGAAGGAAACAATACTCTTTTAGATTTAGAAATTCTTATTTTAAGTTGGTTCCATTGCTGGATAATTATTTATTCCATGTTAATCTATCAATCAGGGATACTTAAAATCCTTCAGCTACCCTTCCTCTCTCCCATAAAGTATTTCATGTAACAATGGAACAACAGAAAAAATTATTCCTTAGTTTATTAGACTCCCACTCATTAGCAGCAGAGTATTGTTAAAATTATTTCTCTTTCTTGGACATCAGTTTTATGTCGAATTCCTATAACAAATTGTGGTGCCTAATTAACTAATAACGACTCTGGCATATAGTAGTCTCTCAAAAAAATGTGTGTTCACTTCCACACATCGGTATTTGATTAAGATTTGTTGCTAGACCCAGAAGTAACAATTAAAAATGAAACTCTTGAGATTTCAAAGGACTGAGTATGAAAGATTTAGGTTTCAAATTAGGAAGAATTTTCTTTTACCAACACCTGTGATAAAAAAAAAAAAACACCTTAATAGGAACATTTAAGGAAAAGAATATACAAAGACATATTGTTAGAGTTTATTTGCAAAGACTAGAATTCAGTTTAGCTAGTTTACAAGACATTAAAATACTTCCAGATTTGGGGAAAGGGATAATGGAACTTAGTCTGGGTTGAAGTTTCAGGAAAGCTTCCCACAGCCGTATTTCACTGTTGGGGCATTAACCTGGGTTGAACAGCATCCCCTCAAATTCATGTTTACCTGAAACCTGTAAATGTGACCTTTTTTGGAAACAGGATCTTGCAAATGTTATCAAGATGAAGTTGTGCTGGATTAGGGGGAGCCCTAAGAGAACGTCTAGCATCCTTAAAAGGAGGCAAAATAGAAGAGACACGGACCCATGAGAAAAGGACATTTGAAGCTGAGGACAGGGATTGAAGTGAGCCATCTGCAAGCCAAGGAAAGCCAAGAACTGTCAGCAACCCCAGAATCTAGAAGAGTCAGGGAAGGATTGCCCCTAGAGCCCTCAGACAGAAAGCAGAGCTCTACCAGTAACTTGAGTGTGGACTTGTAGCCTGCAGAATTGTGAAAGAATACATTCATGTTGTCTTATTTTTTATTATTTTTTTTACTAATTTATTTTAATTGGAGGCTAATTGCTTGACAATATCGTAGTGGTTTTTGCCATACATTGACATGAATCAGCCATGGGTGTACCTGTTCCCCATCCTGAAGCCCCTCTTGCCTCCCTCCCCATCCCATCCCTCAGGGTCATCCCGGTGAACCAGCACGTTGTCTTAAACTGCCCCACTTTGGGGGCTTTGTTAGGGCAGCCCTGGGAAACTAATATAAGCGCCAAGGGAGCTGCTGAATCTTCCATAATCAGGGATGCTCCAGCTCTAGAACCACCCTTCTGCCTCAGTAGTTAATAAAACTTCAAGATCAGGAAACTACTAGAGTCAGGAGACCAGGCAACCTGAGGTGGTCAGAAAGTATCCCTCTTGCTGGTTCCAGAACTGTGGCACATCAGCTACTAGCAGGCTACACTCTGTCACAGGGCATAATGCGGGGTTCCGTGAACAACAGGGCTTTAGCTAACATTCCCACAGAAAAAGCAAACACTTCATCATCATTGTATCCAGCAGTGGAGGAAGAAAATGCAGGAGGAGCGCAGCCTCAGAGTGGCAAGATCATCTGACAGGTCAGTCCTACAGCACATCCAGAATTCCAGCTGCTAGGGAGTCTGTGCGGAGAAGGCAATGGCACCCCACTCCAGCACTCTTGCCTGGAAAGTCCCATAGACGGAGGAGCCTGGTGGGCTGCAGTCCATGGGGTTGCTAAGAGTTGGCACGACTGATCGACTTCACTTTCACTTTTCACTTTCATGCATTGGAGAAGGAAATGGCAACCCACTCCAGTGTTCTTGCCTGGAGAATCCCAGAGACAGAGGAGCCTGGTGGGCTGCTGTCTATGGGGTCGCACAGAGTCAGATACGACTGAAACGACTTAGCAGCAGCAGCAGCAGCAGGGAGTCTGTGTGTGTGCTCAGTCGGTCACTCGTATTCGATTCTTCGCGACCCCATGTCTGGTAGCCTGCCAGGTTCTTCTGCCCATGGGTTTTTCCAGGCAAGAATACTGGAGTGAGTTGCCACTCCTTTCTCCAGGGGATCTTCCTGACCCAGGGATTGAACCTGTGTCTCTTGCATCTCCTTCATTGGCAGGTAGATTCTTTACCACCAGCACCACCTGGGAAGCCCTGCAAGGGAGTCTTGGAAGTAGAGTTATTGGTTTTCCAGACCCCCACAGTACAGGGAGATGAGACAGACCTTACGTACCAATCCACCATATTTACTACAGGAAGTTCATGCAATTATTCCTTATTCTTTTTTGTGTGTGAACATATGCTTTCACTTCTCTTAGGTAAACTCAATTTGAAATTTGAAATGAAATTATTAGATGATTGGGTAGACATATGTTTTGTTTTATAAGAAACTGCCATAACTTTTTCCAAAGAGGTTCATCGTTTTCCAGGTCCTCCCACTAACAGTGTGTGAGCATTATGGCTAGCTCGCATCCTCTCTAGTTCGCTGTCAGTCTTTTTAACGTTAACCATTCTGGGGATGTATAACCAGTTTACTATTTAACTATTAGATTTGAGGAATATTACCTTAGTCATCTAATTCAAAATTCACAAGGTGCAAAATACTATACTAGACGGTAATTCTCTGTCCTAGCCTTTACTCTATCAAGCAGTTTCTTGTATATTACAGAGATGGTCTGTGCATTTTATAGTGTGAGTATAAATGCTTTTCCAAGACATTTTTGTACAAAATGGTATCCTGTTAACAATATTTCAGATATATCTTCCTAGTATATATAATACTTAACCAGTCCTCTGTTTCTGTACATTAAATTGTTCCTACACGAGTCTGTTTCCTCTCTCCCCATAGAAGTTGTCTTCCTCTATCCCTCTCTTCTTACCCTATTCACTATTAGCCTACCACAAAACTAATAACAATAGTTTATGTATTTATAAATATATCTTTATGTATTTTAAAATTCACTCTTACTGGGTTACCTCAAAATTTTTTTCACCATTTTTGATTGTTAAGTTGCATATGAGCTAACAATTAATATTCAGGGGAAATATATACTTAGTAGGGTATAAATAATCTTCACGTGTGATGTGAACGTATAAATTAAAAATGAAAGATTTTAGGGTACAATCTTATCTGACAATAACCTTTCAAAAGAGAATTATCTGTAAGTATAAATGCCCAAATGGTAGGCTGAAATTGTTCCTTTTACTATATTCTGGTGGCCACGAAGATATTAATATATTAATAGTAAACAAGAAGCACCAGGGGGAGATGAGACAGGGGGAGCCATATGCTTATTTATATATATATATATATATATATGTGTGTGTGTGTATATATATATATATATATATTTACTCTGTTTCTTGTTAGCATTGTTATCAGTTCCTGTTTTTATGTTTGATGATAAGGAAGAGCATGTGGATTTTTGTGCTACTTAACTGTTTTCCTTCCAAATTGTAGTTATGTCTCCTAAGAATGCACTGTTTATCTATGAGATTTGATGATCGCAAAGCTTGTTAAACTTGTTCATTAAAAAGGAATCTGTGCTTTTTTATTTAACTCATTAAGTCATAGGCTGGAGCCAGCACATATGGCCTGTGAGAGTCAATTGGACCTTTCATTAAGTAGCTTATACTTGGAGGTGTACTTACTTATTATTTTTGGCCATTCCGCACAGTTTGTGGGATGTTAATTCCCCCACCAGGAATTGAACCCAGGTCCCACCAATGAAAGTGCCAAGTCCTAAGCACTAGACTGCCAGGGAATTACCTCAGAGGCGATCTTTTTAATCCAAACTGAGGATCTTTTTCATTATATAGAAAAATTCAAACAATTTGCATTTATTGTAAAAATGAATGTATTTGGCTTCCTTAACTTTTTATTTATTTCGTTTTCTATTGCTTCTCGTGTGTGTCTGTTGAGTTGCTTTACTCATGTCTGACTCTTTGGGACCCTGTGGACTGTAGCCTGCAAGAATCCTCAGTCCATGGGATTCTCCAGGCAAAATTACTAAAGTGGGTTGCCAAGCCCCCCTCCAGGGGATACTCCCAACCCAAGGATTGAACCCACATCTCTTAGGTCTCCTGCATTAGCAGGCAGGTTCTTTACCACTAGCACCAGCTGGAAAACCTATTGCTTCTTACTTTTCATAATTCAACAGTTGTGATTTGCATTTCTAAGAGCACTTTCCTATTCTCAATTTTCCTTTTCATCATTACCTGTTACAGTTTCATCAATGTATTATCTTTATGAAGTTTGTAAGCATACATATAGTTTTCCAAATCTTATTTTTTCAGAATAACAATGTGATAATTCAGATTGGCTCCAGATTGTTAAAATTGTATGTAGTCTTCCATAGTTTTCTCTACTGAAATTCATAGATTTTTTCTCTACTGAAATTCATAGATTTTCTCTACTGAATCATGCTAACAGAAAGGATTCTAGCCAAATTGCTGTGCTGTGTGCTATGCTTAGTTGCTCAGTTGTGTCCAACCCTGGATTGTAGCCCACCAGGCTCCTCTGTCCACGGGATTCTCCAGAAAAACATACAGAGTGACTAGCCATTCCTTTCTCCAGGGGATCTTCCCGACCTGGGGATTGAACCTGGGTCTCCTGCATTGCAGGCTTTACCTTCTGAGCCACCTGGGAAGCCCAACAATGCTTATTGTGCACTTATTATGAAGCAGGGTTTGTGCTGAGTGTTACACATACCGGTTTATTTAATCTTCTCAACAACTAGGAACTACATAAGATCACCCTCCTCATCCACGGCCATGGAAGTTCTCTATCCCTTTTCAAGAATAAGGCTGCTTCACACAGAATTCTTCTCATGTCCCAGTCTACCCACCTACAAGGAACAAACACTTGAGCAAAAGGAGGTGATCCCCCCACACACACCTCTGACCATTGTATGAATCTTAGTTTCTCATCTGCTCCCTCTGAGTCAAAAGTTTTCTGTCCCTCACAGCTGTATTCTAGCTTGCTTTTGCTCTTTTGAGGATTAGCTTGGCAGTTATGCTTGATCTTCTGGCCAATCCCAGCCACAGGATGTAACCTTCCTTACCTGTCTTTTAGAGACTTATGTAAGAAGACAATATTATATGTCTATCAAACTTACAAAATTTCTATGAACAATTTGTATCACGGAGGCATTGGCGTCTGGATTTCCCAGATGGTGCTAGTGGTAAAGAACCTGCCTGCCAGTGCAGGAGATGTAAGCAACATGGGTTTGATCCTTGGGTCAGGAAGATCCCCTGGAGGAGGAAATGGCAACCCACGCCAGTATTCTTGCCTAGAGAATCCCATGGACAGAGGAGCCTGGCAGGCAACAGACAAAAGAGTCTGGGTCACAAAAAAGTTGGACACAACTGAAGAGATTAGCATGCATGCACGAAGCACTGGAGCCAATTCTGGCTCATCTCTCTGTGTAGGTTCCTACTGCAAAGTCTCAGACCTGGAACAAGTAGTATTGTGGCACTTCTGTTTCCCAGTCAGCTTAGAATGGCCAGCATTCTTCGGGAATGTACAGTGATAACAGGGAAGCTGCTGCAGGATGCCTGCGTTCCACATCACCTGTAGCAGCATGAACATCCCTGGGGACTTTGTCCCATTTTATTGCCTCATATCCTGTAGTTGCCTTTTGTTGCCTTTGTCCCATAGTTGCCCTCATTATCAGTAAGCCACGGTTGGACCCCTTCTCTTCTCCTGACCCTGCCGTCCTTATCATTTGAAGCCCAAATCCAAGCCAGATTGATTAATGGGTAATCTAGCTGGGCAGGTGTTTGGGCTACCAACATACAGGGTGAGATAAGTCAGCTTTCACTGCGTAACAAACCACCGCAAAACTCAGTGGCTAAAAATGACAACCACTTACTATCACTTCTGTGTCTGAAGGTTGGTGGGGATTTTCTTATCTGTGCTGTGTTAGTTTAATGGCTCCATTACTCTTGGCTGGGTTTATTCTTAAATCTGTTGATCAGCTGATAGGAGAGATTGTTCTATTTGTTTCTTTTTCTCTTGGGTCAGTGGGCTAGCAGTCTGAAGGAAGAGACGCAAGAGGAAGTGCATAAAGATTCAGTTTCCTGTGGCCCAAGCTTAAAATAAGCACACTGTCAGTTCTGCCCGTAATGAGTCACAGGATGAGCTCAAAGACAAGGGCATGCAAGATGGTCCACACACATTTGAGGCTATGGCAAAGGTGTAGTTGCAGAAAAGGGTAAAGAATCAGTATTAATTAATAGTGAAATCGAGCTCAGGGGCCAAATCATCACTGCAAATACAATGATATGGAGGAGATGGATTTCTCAAACTCCCTTTTAAACAGAGTACTTTAAATGTTTGGAAACTAAACTTTGTAAGAAACTGGAGGGGAGGAGAAGAATATTTTTCCCCTGTCCATCTTGTGTTCTCTGGCTGGAGTCCTATAAATTACACTAACAAAAGCCAGATTAACAAGAGAAAATACAGACAGGAGTTTATTAACATGTACAATGTGTATACACATCAGAACACTTAGTGATGAGTGACTCAAAGGGATGGTTAGAGCTTGGGCTTCATAGCATCCTAACAAAAGAACAATCAACTTTTAGAAAAGTGGCAGAACACAGGAAAAGGACTTTGAGCATCTAAATTGTGGGAAAAATTATATGGGAGAATTATATTTCTTTGTTACACAGTGAAATGGAAAATAAGGTCTGGTTATTAATTTTGGTACATTGATTCCTCTGGTGCCACCATCTCTGGGCTGATAAGAATCTATAATTAATTCTAGTGATTACTTCTGTCCTTCCTAGTAGACAGGGAGGAGGGCATAACTTTATACATATATGTCCTGATTTTAGGACATAGAGGACAGAGTTTTCCTTATATCTGCTTCCTCTTAGTTGACTTCAGCTCAAAATAATCCTTATGTCAAAGTGGCATATTTTGGAGTAACATATTGCCGTCCTTCAGAACTTCAGGTTTGAGATGCTTAAAACTAGTTCATTACTAAACTACTTTACAAAGAAGAATGTCAAGTAAACCAAAGATGTTTTGTGTTACAGAGTGGGATATGAGAGTCTGGACCAGAGACAAATACTTGGGGGGAGAGAGAAGAGACTTAGTATGGCTACCATTCTATCTTTTGTTCATCGAATATTCAGTCCCACCTGAAAGCAGGTGTCAATCAATAGAAATTCATTTCGATGGGCAAACTATTTCAGAACAGCCACAGGTCCCCTAATATTGTGTTCCAGCCCCACTTATAGAAAGTTTCCCTGTAGAATCATCACCCCCAGGTACCCACTGTATTTCTCAGAGGAGCTGCTGGGCTCCGCTGTGCCTCCCCTGAGTCCTGCAGCACCTGCAGTCCATAATGGTGAAACTCTCAAAGTCTAAAGCAGATAGCAGTTTTTGTTTTGGTATGTAATCCACATGGTAACTGGTGTTTCAGCCTGGGTCTAACCAGGAAACAGAAACCACCTGGATATTTAGAAGAGTGTTCAACGCAGAGAACTGGTTATCCACAGGGGAGAAAACAAGCTGAGAAGCCAAAATGGGGACACCAAAGCAACCTAGAGATGAACAACAGCAGGAAACCTCCGCCTCTGCCAGGAGGAGGCGAGAGGAGGAGAGAGGGAAGGAGAGAGGGAAGACGTGGTGTCACAGGGGTGCAAGGTCATCTGAGGAAAGTGGAATCAGCTGGTCTGACAGTGTGCATCCCAGAGCAGAGTGAAGGGGAGAAAGAGCCTGGTCTCTCCTTCCTTCAGTCTCTAAGTTCCTTCAGCTTTTCCTATCAGTGACCTGATCTATCAACAGCCATCACAAGCAGCCTGGGGAATGGAGTTTACAGCCAGCCTCTCTCTGCATGGAGCAGGGAAGGTAAAGGAAGGGCTGTGGGGACAGCCCAGGCTGGCAGGCTCCCTCTCCCCATCCTGTGCTCGGCTCAGAGGCTCAGTCATGTCCAACTCTTTGCCACCCCATGGATTGCAGCCTGCCAGGCTCCTCAGTCCATGGGATTCTCCTGGCAAGAATACTGGAGTGAGTTGGCATTTCCTCCTCCAGGGAAGCTTCGTGACCCAGGGGTTGAACCTGCATCTCCTGCATCTCCTGCGGGGCAGGTGGATTCTTTACCCACTGAGCCACCTGGGAAGCCCCTCCCCATCCTCACACTTTAAAATCCCAGTGCCCTCCCCTGCTAGTGCCCTGTGGATTCCCAGGAGACCTGCTTGGCTTTGAACTCTCCTCCCACTGACTTTGCTAGGTTTAGAAATCATCTCAGCATGCTAGATGTGCCATTCTTATTGACCCAGATACAAACTTTTCTTACTTTCCCCGAAACAAAGCAAAATGAAAAAGAAAACGTACAGCTAAGGCGTTTGGTGAATGTATCTGTTTCTATAAAGACTGACAGCAACAGAGATTTACTGAAGAGTAATAAATTTTTAAAGTGGCTATTAGAAAATCTTGTGTTTTAAAGAAGTCTGACTGTCATTTCTGCAGACAGAAATGGGTCTTCTTTCCTGCGATCTTATTCAACCTTCATCTCTGGTTTCTCTGGTTCATCTTCACTTCGCTTTATTCCTCACAGCGTCAAGAAATAAAAGTCCACCGCTCTGCCATCCGCAGCTCTTATCTGTGTCTGCGTTTCAATTCTCTTCAATCTCTCCTCCCAACTGAACCCCAGGCAAGCCTTTACACATCCCAGACCCGGGACTGAACTTTTGAAAATGACATTGTAATGCTATCATAAGGTCAGAGTAGAAAGGAGAGCCTTTGTCTCCTTTTGCTCTAGAGAACCACGTCCTGACCAGTTTCACATTAATCTCTGATTTTTCATTTTCAATGAAGCATTCTTATTAAAGTTGCATGACAATAAGCCAGGACAGGTTCAGTAGAACCCCGCCAGGCACATCTGGCTTCTACATGAGAGATACATGTACAGAAAGCTGACTTCTCACTTCACCATGTGGTTAAGTCTGAAAGATGACCAGTGATACTCTTCTAGATCCTCCCCTGAAGCAATGTAATAATAATCACCTTTCAACAACAGGTGGGCACTCACTGATACAATGAGGTTTAGCCCGACATGGGTGGCTAGAACAAGCCAACTGCTTATCCTCTGCTAGAAAAGGGAGGACTATCCCCAATTACACCATTCCTAGTCAGTCAGTTACCTGGTGTTCTAATTGGTTGGGCTGTGTCTGTAGCTCTACCAATCGTTGATGCTTAAGGCCTCCAGGAGACAGATGGCAGGAAGAGGAGGATGTGTGGGAAATTATAGTTCAGGAGTACAAGCAATATACATGGTAAGTTGAAATGGGCACTCATTTTACTATTGAACATAGCAGGTAATCTAACAATCTTTCTTAGTATAAATCTATGACTAACTTTGCTTTACTGTTTCACAATCCTTGTTATTTTGCAATAAAAATTTCCACAGCAATGATATTTTTAAAAAGATACGCATGTTTGGAGGAGCTTCCCCAGTGGCCCTGGAGAAGGCGATGGCACCCCACTCCAGTATTCTTGCCTGGAGAATCCCATGGACGGGGGAGCCTGGTGGGCTGCAGTCCATAGGGTCGCAAGACAGTTGCACACAGCTAAAGTGACTGAGCACAGCACAGCACATGCATGTTTGGGATAATTTTACTTAACATTCCCCCCGCCCCATCTTTTATCATAAGTTATATTCAAAAATAATTATTTACTTAAAAAAACTCTAGTTTCCTTATGTTTGGCCATATTTTTAATCTAGGGGCAACAATGGTGTTAATGAATAATTTTTAAAAAGCGTCCTTTCCTGACTTTGCTCAGCAAACCTAGAACCAGGCATTATTAAATAACTACTGAAGCTAGAAAATCAAATCCCCACCCTCACAACTATACAGTGGAAGTGGGAAATAGATTTAAGGGACCAGATCTGACAGACAGAGTGCCCGATGAGCTATGGACAGAGGTTCGTGACATTGTACAGGAAACAAGGATCAAGACCATCCCCAACAAAAAGAAATACAAAAAAGCAAAATGGCTGTCTGGGGAGGCCTTACAAATAGCTGTGAAAAGAAGAGAAGTGAAAAACAAAGGAGAAAAGGAAAGATATACCCATCTGAATGCACAGTTCCAAAAAATAGTAAGGAGAGATAAGAAAGCCTTCCTCAGTGATCAGTGCAAAGAAATAGAGGAAAACAGTAGAATGGGAAAGACTAGAGATCTCTTCAAGAAAGTTAGAGACACCAAGGGAACATTTCATGCAAAGATGGGCTCAATAAAGGACAGAAATGGTATGGACCTAACAGAAGCAGAAGATATGAAGAAGAGGAGGCAAGAATACGCAGAAGAACTGTACAAAAAAAATCTTCACGATCCAGATAATCACGATGGTGTGATCACCCACCTAGAGCCAGACATCCTGGAATGTGAAGTCAAGTGGGCCTTAGAAAGCATCACTACGAACAAAGCTAGCAGAGGTGATGGAATTCCAGTTGAGCTATTTCAAATCCTGAAAGATGATGCTGTGAATGTGCTGCACTCAATATGCTAGCAAATTTGGAAAACTAACAGTGACCACAGGACTGGAAAAGGTCAGTTTTCATTCCAATCCCAAAGAAAGGCAATGCCAAAGACTGTTCAAACTACCGCACAATTGCACTCATCTCATATGATAGTAAAGTAATGCTCAAAATTCTCCAAGTGACGCTTCAACAATACATGAACTGTGAACTTCCAGATGTTCAAGCTGGATTTAGAAAAGGCAGAGGAACCAGAGATCAAATTGCCAACATCCGCTGGATCATGGAAAGAGCAGGAGAGTTCCAGAAAAACATCTATTTCTGCTTTATTGACTTGCCAAAGCCTTTGACTGTGTGGATCACAACAAACTGGAAAATTCTGAAAGAAATGGGAATACCAGACCACCTGACCTGCCTCTGGAGAAATCTATGCAGGTCAGGAAGCAACAGTTAGAACAGGACATGGAATAACAGACTGGTTCCAAATAGGGAAAAGAGTATGTCAAGGCTGTATATTGTCACCCTGCTTATTTAACTTATATACAGAGTACATCATGAGAAATGCTGGGCTAGAAGAAGTACAAGCTGGAATCAAGATTGCTGGGAGAAATATCAATAACCTCAGATATGCAGATGACACCACCCTTATGGCAGAAAGTGAAGAAGAACAAAAGCACCTCTTGAAGAAAGTGAAAGAGGAGAGTGAAAAAGTTGGCTTAAAGCTCAACGTTCAGAAAACTGAGATCATGGCATCCAGTCCCATCACTTCACAGCAAATAGATGGGGAAATGGTGGAAATTGTGACAGACTTTATTTTTTGGGCTCCAAAATCAGTGCAGATGGTGACTGCAGCCATGAAATTAAAAGACGCTTACACCTTGGGAGAAAAGTTATGACCAACCTAGATAGCACATTATAAAGCAGAGACATTACTTTGCCAACAAAGGTCCATCTAGTTAAAGCTATGGTTTTTCCAGTAGTCATGTTTGGATGTGAGAATGGACTATAATGAAAGCTGAGTGCTGACGAATTGATGCTTTTGAACTGTGGTCTTGGAGAAGACTCTTGAGGGTCCCTTGGACTTCAAGGAGATCCAACCAGTCCATCCTAAAGGAGATCCAACCAGTCCATCCTAAAGGAAATCAGTCCTGAATATTCATTGGAAGGACTGATGGTAAAACTCCAATACTTTGGCTACTTGATGCGGAGAAGTGACTCATTTGAAAAGATCCTGATGCTGGGAGGGATTGGGGGCAAGAAAAGAAGGGGCGACAGAGGATGAGATGGTTGGATGGTTTCACCGACTCAATGGACATGAGTTTGAGTAAACTCTGGGAGTTGGTGATGGACAGGGAAGCCTGGAGTGCTGCAGTCCATGGGGTTGCAAAGAGTCGGACACGACTGAGCAACTGAACTGAACTGAACTGAAAAGGTCTCTGTTATTTGCTCATCTATTCCAAGGCTAGGAAACCAAGCCCATGAAACTCTCTCCAACTTACACTACCTCAAGATGGGGTTAAATCATCTTTGTTCAAGGTCCCCAGATTTGCCAAGGTCCCTGGCCTGCTTACCACCTGTGAGGCTGGGATTCTGACAGTCATAGAAAAAGATCAAGCCATTTGTCTGTACTGGCTTTGTGGGTATTGATTGCATCTAGAAAGTACAACCCTTGTTCCTTCAGGGGGACTAGTTACAATAACAAGTCAAGAACTAGTCTCAAGTATGACAACCCACATACAAGCCTCAGTAGTACCAATGTTTGGTCCAATTTTATCTGGTAAAAGGAAGAGAGAGTCTTACCGAGCTTATGGAAGTAACTATAATACCCTGAAAAACAATAAGACACAGTAAAAAAATATTGGATTCTTTTGAATGTGCTTTCTCATTCAGCTAAACTAAGCATTGCTGCTGCTGCTGCTGCTAAGTCACTTGAGTCGTGTTTGACTCTGTGCGACCCCATAGACGGCAGCCCACCAGGCTCCCCCGTCCCTGGGATTCTCCAGGCAAGAACACTGGAGTGGGTTGCCATTTCCTTCTCCAATGCATGAAAGTGAAGTCGCTCAGTCGTGTCCGACTCTTCGCGACCCCATGGACCGCAGCCTACCAGGCTCCTCTGTCCATGTACTGGAGTGGGGTGCCATCACCTTCTCCAAAACTAAGCATTAAAAGCACAATAAGAAAAGAAAAAGTATAGATGAAAAATATCAATAATTTTTTTTTTAAAAAAAAGCACAGACCACAGGACAATTAATTGGCTCTCATTAGTTCATTCAGTTCTATAATGAATTCTTGTGCCTCTGGATTTTGAATCACCACTCTACTTTCCTGAAGTCATCTGCCTCTGGACTTCAAAGAGCCTTGGAAATCTCAGCCCAGTCCTCAGGTAGAGTCTGAATGTCGTCTAACTGCTGACAGCTCAGAATCCAGTACCCAGAGGTTCAACTTTGAATTGTACAATCCTTCCCAAGACACTGAGACTACATTTTGTTGAGAACTCAACTCCCATCTTATTGCTTATAGCAGAACCTTCAGGAAGCATTCAGGGAAAGAACTACCTTGTAGTGATGCAACTAACTGGCTGTGGTTAATGTATTACAATAGCTAGTAAAATCATAAGAAGGATTAATACCCCCTGTTGGGGTAAAAATATGTGACTATTTCCTAAGAATAAGATCAAGAATTCTCCTAAGGATGAAAGCATCATGGGCAGTGAGGACATTGATACATCTTCAAAGGCTTTCTTTTCTCGTTTGCAAAGTATACAATCTTTGCAATATATATTAAATGCATTCTACCAATATGAAGTATTGGTAGATTTGACAATTTTTCTCATACAATTCTTAAGTTATCTTGAGTCAATTAAGAAGTATGAAGTATAAAAAGAGCCTAAATGTTGATAATACCCCTCTTTTTATAAGATGAAAAAATACATTTTTGTCATTTTCCAGAGTCTCTGAAAATAATCATTCTAAAAAATGCTTTTATTTAGCTTTTGATTTCTGAGGTTTTAAAAAATGTAACATTTATTTATTTATTTATTTTTGGCTGGGCTGGGTCTTCACTGCTGCATCAGTTTTTCTCTAGTTGCAGTGAGCGCTCTCTATTTGCGGTGCATGGGCCTCGCATTGCAGTGGCTTCCCTTATTGAGCACAGGCTCCAGGGTGCACCGGCTTCAGTAGTTGCGGCACATGGGCTTAGTTGCCCTGCAGCATTTGGGATCCTTCCAGACTAGGGGCTTGAATCCACGTCTCCTACATTGGCAAGTGGATTCTTTACTACTGAGCTACCAGAGAGGCCCAGGTTGTTGTTGTTGTTCTGTCCAGTACAACAAATTTTATTTTGTTGCTATTTGCAAACTTGACAGAGAAATGCATCAAATATCCCAGTTAGTTGCCACTGCATAAAATGTTAATAATCACTTCATAGAAATTGTACTTTTTCCTATACTGACAGAAATTCGCGATGGACACATTGTATCTAAATATTTTAATCCATAAAGCGTATAACATTAACAGCCAGAGGCAAAGATTTGGCCACTAGAAGGCAATATCAAAAGGGTTCTCAGGGTAACTCTGGTCACTGACTTCCCAGATGGCACTACTGGCAAAGAACCCAAAGGGATGGGATGGGGAGGGAGGTGGGAGAGGGGTTCAGGATGGGGAACGCATGTGCACCCATGGCAGATTCATGTCAATGTATGGCAAAAACAATACAATATTGTAAAGTAAAAATAAATAAATAAATTAAAAAAAAAAAGAATCTGTCTGCTAATGTAGCAGATGCAAGAGACTCAAGTTCAGTCCCTGGGTGGAGAATATCCCCTTGAGAAGGAACTGGCAATCCATGCCAGTATTCTTGCCTGGAGAATGTTATGGACAGAGGAGTCTGGCAAGCTATAGTCCATGGGGCTGCAAAGAGCTGGACATGACTGAGCGACTAACACACACACACTGATGATCTATGCAGGATCTCTCACCTCTCTTTCAAGGTAAAATTATGGATTCTTGACAACAATAGCTTGAAAGTGCAGTTCATCTCAAGGTCTCATTTCAGTAGTTGAAACAGCAAAAGCAGAGCTTCTCTTGTGGCTCAGAGAAGAATGTACCTGCCAATGCATGGGACAGGGATTCAGTCCCTGGTCTGGGAAGATTCCATATGCCTCGGCACAGCTAAACCCACGAGCCACAGTTACTGCAGCCCCTGCGCCTAGAGCCCATACTCTGCAGCAAGAGCAGCCACCACTGAGACGCTCTTGCACTGCCGCTAAAGAGGGGGCCTGCTTGAGGCAGCTAGACAAAAGACCACACAGCAGTGAGGACCCGGCACAGCCAAAGCTAAATGAATAAAATTGTGTTTAAAAAAGTAAAAGTAGTTTTCACCGCTAACTCACAACATATAGCTTAAAATCACCAGCACACTTAACATAAGGAGTGTAAGGATCATGAAAGAAAATTGAAAAGAGGGAGTTGAGGGAAAGTTGACGGATAGTGGGAAATACCACAAAGATATATCCCTGGGATTGAGTGTGTTAGGAGGGGTGTTTTAAAAGTGTGAGAGAGCAGAAAATAGATGATAAGCATCTGCAGTGTTGCCTGACACTCTGCCCCACTGAACTACTGTAAGCCTCCTGACAAGTGACTTTTCTTTTTTCTGTAATTAATTATTTTTAGGAGAGGGTGATGTCCTTATATGAAGCTACTGTCCTGGTCAAGTTTGATACCTGAAACTCAGAACTTGAAGATGGTATTTCCTGAGTGGAAGATGAAATATCTAACATTTGGGAAGCTATAAGACACACTTTTTCTAAAGCAGAGAAAGTCAGTCTTTGGTATCAAACAATAAAGTCAACACTCAGAAGGAAGCCAAGATGAAAAATGAAGTGTGTTGAGGAGAATCCCTGGTCACTTGTCCCTGAGGCCCAGATATATCAGTGAATTTCACGTTTGTATTGGTTCATCCCCCCTAAATTTACAGCTGCCATTAGGTTTCTGTCACTTGCAACAAACTCCAAAGGCAAACAGCCTACATCACAATTTAAGGATCACCTTGTTTAAAAATGGATGTATTCTGAGTTTCAATCTACTTTGTAATTTAGGTATCTCAGCTTCTCTTTAAGACATTCACATTTCTAAAAGTCATGTCTTTACATGAAAATGTTACTTATGTTAAACAAATAGCTATAGCACTTATGAAAAGCTAAAGAATAATTTATTGGAAATTTACAAATCAATTAATGAAGTAGCTTGCTGCTGCTGCTAAGTCACTTCAGTCGTGTCCGACTCTGTGCGACCTCATAGAGGGCAGCCCACCAGGCTCCCCCGTCCCTGGAGACCTTCACGTTTCCTACTCTAAGAGAGTCAGAGATGAGACAGCATCACACACCCACCGCGTAAAAAGGCTAAAGTGGTCTACAAAACCACACTGCCAACACTAAAGGTCAGGTTTTCATGTCCAAATGCCTGTTAGATGCTCTACTAATCTTACAAACATGTTTTTCATCTATATTTAGTTCTGCGGACATCTGTGTTGAAGATTTTCTTTTCCTATTTATTTGTTTGATTTGCTTTCATATCATGTTTAGGGTCAGATAACAGGACGTAGTGAATATGTCTCAGCTGGGTAGTATTTATAGGAAAGTGTATATGAAGTTTTGAGTGGAGTGTCTTGAAGGATAGCAATGTTAGAATTTGGTTTATACATTTAAGGAGGTAGCCCTTCACTTTCACTTTTCACTTTCATGCATTGGAGAAGGAAATGGCAACCCACTCCAGTGTCCTTGCCTGGAGAATCCCAGGGACAGGGGAGCCTGGTGGGCTGCCGTCTCTGGGGTCGCACAGAGTCGGACACGACTGAAGTGACTTAGCAGTAGCAGCAGCAGCCCTTTAAGGAGGCATAGCCCTTTAACTCGGAGAAGGCGATGGCACCCCACTCCAGTACTCTTGCCTGGAAAATCCCATGGATGGAGGAGTCTGGTGGGCTGCAGTTCATGGGGTCGTGAAGAGTCGGACATGACTGAGTGACTTCCCTTTCACTTTTCACTTTCATGCATTGGAGACGGAAATGGCAACCCACTCCAGTGTTCTTGCCTGGAGAACCCCAGGGATGGGGGCGCCTGGTGGGCTGCTGTCTATGGGGTTACACAGAGTCGGACACGACTGAAGTGACTTAGCAGCAGCCCTTTAACTTAAGCAAAATGAGATTCTAATGTACTAATCCTCAGTCTTGGGTGCTAGGGAGCTGATTCATGGTGCATGATGGATGGAGTTCCCTTTCCAGGTGTCCTTTCACCGCAGTGGCCAGAAAAGACTTCTAATGGCCAGAGAGTGCTGCTCAAATGCAACTGCAGCACAGAAAGGACAGTGACTGGGGCTGGTACTGGATCAGCTCCAGCTAGGAGCAGGGAGGGTTCTTATGCATTTCTCCACTGTCCCTGGCCTGTCAGCTTTACTAGGACTTTGCTAGAGATGCTGTTAGAATGAAGATTTTTGATACTGAGTAAAGAATAAAAAGTAAAGAAATAGCTTTAAAATAAGGGGACTTCCCTGGTGGTACCCTGGGTAAGAATCTGCCTGCCAGTGCAAGGGACACAGGTTCAAGCCCCGGTCTGGGAAGATGCCACGTGCTGAGGAGCAACTAAGCTCATGATCCACAGCTACTGAGCCCGCGTGCTGCAACTACTGAAGCTTGCACGCTGGGAGCCTGCGCTCTGCAACAAGAGAACCCATGGCAGTGAGAAGCCCACACCTCACAATGAAGCATAGCCCTCGCTCACTGCAACTGGAGAAAGCCTGCCTGCAGCAATGAAGACCCAGGACAACTAAGAAACATGGTAACTGCTAGGGAAACATTTCTATTAGAGTCCTAATGGGAAAGGGAGTATGTCAAGGCTGTATACTGTCACCTTGCTTATTTAACTTATATGCAGAGTACATTATGAGAAACGCTGGACTGGAAGAAGCACAAGCTGGAGTCAAGATTGCTGGGAGAAATATCAGTAACCTCAGATATGTAGATGACACCAACCTTATGGCAGAAAGTGAAGAGGAACTAAAAAGCCTGTTGATGAAAGTGAAGGAGGAGAGTGAAAAAGTTGGCTTAAAGCTCAACATTCAGAAAACTAAGATCATGGCATCCGGTCCCATCACTTCATGGCAAATAGATGGGGAAACAGTGGAAACAGTGTCAGACTTTATTTTTTTTCAGCTCCAAAATCACTGCAGATGGTGACTGCAGCCATGAAATTAAAAGACGCTTACTCCTGGGAAGGAAGGTTATGACCAACCTAGATAGCATATTAAAAAGCAGAGACATTACTTGGCCAACAAAGGTCCGTCTAGTCAAAGCTATGGTTTTTCCAGTAGTCGTGTATGGATGTGAGAGTTGGACTTTAAAGAAAGCTGAGTGTTGAAGAATTGATGCTTTTGAACTGTGGTGTTGGAGAAGACTTTTGAGAGACCCTTGGACTTCAAGGAGATCCAACCAGTCCATCCTAAAGGAGATCAGTCCTGAGTATTCATTGGAAGGACTGATGTTGAAGCTGAAACTCCAATACTTTGGCCACCTGATGCGAAGAAGTGACTCATTTGTAAGGCCCCTGATTTGGGAAAGATTGAAGGCAAGAGGAGAAGGGGATGACAGAGGATGAGATGGTTGAATGGCACCACTGACTCAATGGACATGAGTTTGGGTAAACTCCAGGAGTCAGTGATAGACAGGGAGGTCTGGCGTGCTGCAGTCCGTGGGGCCACAAAGAGTCAGACATGAATGAGCCATTGAACTGAACTGAAATGTAGAAGCTGATAGGTATTAGCTTTCTTAACTAACCTTCTATCAGTAAAATTTAATACTGTTTTGGAGGTGAGAATTATAGTCTTGTCATACTGACTGCTTTTTAATCAGGACTTTAGTGCATGTAACTATTATTTTTAATCAACTCAATGCTACCATTACCTATACCATCTCTTCTGCATAGAAGGCAGTTTGTTTTATTAGTGGAATTGTTTTGATCTTTAACCAAAACACAGTGTTTTCTGTGTGTTCTGTATCTTTCAATGTTCTGATTAAAAATAAATATACGTAATATTTTTGGGCTTTTTTCTCCTATGCATTCATGTGTTTAGATAACTTGTCATGCTTTCATTTGCAAAAGATTAGAAGGTTTCAGATATGTATTTGTGCAGTATTGCATTTCATATTAAGAAGCCAAGTTCAACAAATAAAAATTATCTTTCAGTGGATTCAACATAATGTTTGAATTGAAAACTAAACAAATGGAGAGTCTCTTAGAAATGAGTAAATTGAAAAAGATTAGAAAAATAAATGTTCTATGTTAAGATAGTTCTGGAAACTATTCTAATTATCTTTACTGGCTCTTTTTGAACCCCAGAATTGTATAAATCTTCAGGGAAATAAACATATTTCTTGTATTTTTATCAGAATAATGGGCTTTTTAAACAAGATATTTTATTTATTCTTTTGGCCACTCCATGTGGCATGCAGGATCATAGTTCCCCAACCTGGGATGGGACCTGGGTCCCATGCAGTGGAAGTGTGGAGTCCCAGCTACTAGACCAGTAGGCAAGCACTGAGGGAAATAAACATGTCTTGCCAACATGTAGTACTACGGAGGCGGAAGGGATAGCTATAGTTTCAGGATTTTGTTGTTTTCCAGTTATTCATAAATAAGTTTCTGGTACATTTTACCTAATATGAGGATTCTAAACTTTATGTCATGGTGAGAAGGCCTGACACTGCTTGATTTTTTTTCGAATAAAATGATAACATCAGCTGTTTACCTGTTTCTCCTCTCTTTTTCATAAAAAGAGAGACAAGGAACAAGATACAGACAATTTTTCTGCTATTTGAGCCTTTTCATTGCTTGAACTTTAGATGCATAGAAGTTTCAGTTAATTGTATGTTATATTAAGGAATTGTGCTGTATTCTCTCCCCCATATTTCCTTTTCAAATTACTCTTCTTATAGTTGAAGGTGTCCCTTAGGGCCAAAAATATCCTGAAAGCACAGAAAAAACACTCAATATCAGCTTATTGCTATAGTATTTTGCTGGATCATTTGTCCTTAACCATTACTAAGAAGTATTATGTTCTTGTTTTTAAGAACATGTTGTTTTATAAGAAAAGTAAATATACCACTATTCTAAAATGATTTCCCCTTTGTTCTTTTGTTTGCATAACAAACTACCCTCAAATTTTGTGACTTAAAACGGAGACTGTTTTATTACATTTCGTGGTTTTGTGGGTCACAGATTGGGCAGGGTTTGGTTGGGTCTTTCTTCTGTTCCACATGGTGTCATAAAGGTCTCTCAGTAGCCTGGAAGGCCCAAGACAGTTTCAGTTCTATGATTAGGGCCTTGGTGGGGACAGCTGGAGGTCTGGGCCCCTCTAGGACTGTGTTTGGAGTACCTACAAGTGGCCTTGCCAACAAGGTGGGTTCAGCGTAGTTGGTCTTTCATAGATGCTCTGAGAAGCCCAGAATTCCTATGACCTGAAAGTCACACAGCCTCGGGACTGCCATCTTTTATTGGTTAGTCTCTCCACCACCAACCTGGTGCTGGTTGGTGGTTTAGTTGCTAAGTTGTGTCTGACTCTTGCGATCCCATGGATGGTAGCCTGCCAGGCTCCTCTGTCCATGGGATGCTCCAGGCAAGAATACTGGAGTGGGTTGCCATTTCCTTCTGCAGGGGATCTTCCCGACCCAGGGATTGAACCCACGTCTCCTGCATTGCAGGCAGATTCTTTACCAACTGAGCTATGAGGGAAGCCCAAATCCCCTTTTGATTTATTGGGTAAATCAATCACAAACCCACTCAAATTCAAGCAGAAGAAACATGGCCCTCATCATCCACATCATTTGGTGTGTTAAGTGTTCAAGATTGTAGTCAGCTTTTAAAACCATCAAAACTTGACATCAGGCAACTTTCCCCCATCCCTCCTTCGAACCTCTGAAATATTTTCACTTTTCTTTATTCTAGAAACTGTGCAGTCCTGTGAAATCATTTGGCTTTAAATTCATTGATGATAAAATTTACAATTTCATGATCTATATCTTTTCTCTAGTATTTCTTGCCCGAAATAAGGGTACTGATATCTGTGTTTACCATATGAAAAAATAGTAATACTAATAGTTCTTTTTCGTGGAAAGTAACTCATTTAGTTGGAGAAGGCAATGGCACCCCACTCCAGCACTCTTGCCTGGAAAGTCCCATGGATGGAGGAGCCTGGTGGGCTGCAGTCCATGGAGTCGAGAAGAGTCAGACACGACTGAGCGACTTCACTTTCACTTTTCACTTTCCCTTTTCACTTTCATGCATTGGAGAAGGAAATGGCAACCCACTCCAGTGTTCTTGCCTGGAGAATCCCAGGGACGGGGGAGCCTGGTGGGCTGCCGTCTATGGGGTCACACAGCCTCGGACATGACTGAAGTGACTTAGCAGCAGCATCAGCAGCTGCAACTCATTTAGTAATAGATTTTATATTTCCATGATAAAATATAGATGAAAAAAAGCTGAAAATAGAATCCCAGCTTGTGAAATATAATGTATTTTATATTTTCATAGAAATCTAGAAGTAGAATATTCTCAAAGTACTGGTTTTTAATTTTATTGAAAATACATATATATATATTTGGCTGAATTGGTTCTTGTTGCAGCATGCAGGATCCTTAGTTGCAGCATGTGGAATCCAGTTCCCTGATCAGGGATCGAACCCAGGTCTCCTACGTTGGCCAGGGAGGCCCCTGAATATATTTTTTAAATTTGAAAACCTTTCCTCTAGTATTTCTCTACCAATAATCAAGCGAGCATTGATTGACAGATTAGGCTTAATAATCCTGCCTTCCTCTTTCCTAAGTGAGCTGTTCTACTTACATTTTTGACATTTAGAAATGACTGCTTGTCGACATTGTCAGTGATATGTTGAGTAAGAAACTGTTCTTTTACATAGTTTTCCAGTCTCCCATTTTTCTTACTTTTCTTTTTCACTTCATATTCATTGTGCTTATGGACATGAAACAATTACAGATGAATGGGAATTGTGTCTTCCCTCTATTTACTGTTCAAAGTTCATTGATGCTTTGCTTAATTTTGTAAATTCAAATTTTAGAAAATGGAGTAAAAGATGCTAATACTCTGCTTGCTAATCTTCATGACAATGAAATTGTCTCATCCAGTTAGCTCTGCCACCAGTATCCCCCCTCAATAGGGCTGGAGTCCCTCCACCTGACTCTATTTGGAAGAAGAGCTATAGGATATCGTAATCACTTTCTGGCAGCGGAGGACCAGATTGTCTCTGGGATACTGTGCATTGTCCCAGGTGCTGAATTATAGTACTGTGGTATAAGGAATACTGGACTAGAATCTAGGATGCTTGGTTTATTACTTTGCAGTGGACATCAGTCTCCTGCAAAAATAACTAGGGATGTCAATTACTCCTTATTCTCAGTCCATGTGGGTCACACAGGGCTAGAGCCATCTCCTAGATCCTGACAGAGGCACCTGGCCCTGGCTTGACCAATCAGCATATCTCATATCCCTGGCCATAGTTCAGGGATAAGCATATTCTCCAGATAAATGTAATAAGAATTACACTTAGCACTTTGGCTACAATTACGTATCAATTACATAGAAAGAAAGAAGTATTCTTTTTACACTGAGATTATTGAACAGAAGATAGTACTTGAGCTTCTGATTGCCATATTTGCCACTGCTAAAGGAAAATCTGCTGTGAATAAAGTCAATTAGGAGGAAGAAGAGCTGAGAAAAAGATCAATTTCTGATTAAATTTGCAAATTTAATTAAAAAGAATTGAACACTTCCAGAATTCAGAGCTACTCCCTTGACTTTTCAGCTATAAAAGCAACAGGCTTTGGTTCCATTTGTAAGCAGTTCTAACACAGACATCCTCACTCATAGAGACAGGATTTAGATTAGTGGTTACCAGAGTGATAAGAGATCACTGGCGAGGAAGGTGAACAATGCAATCCTGTCAGACATCAACTGACCACATATGTGTGGGTCTCATTCTGGACTCTTCTGTCCAAATGATCTACATGTCTGTTCTTAGATCATTCTTCTCCAAATGATCTATGTGTCTGTTCGATACCATGCTATCTTGATTACTGTAGCTTTATAATAAGTTTTGAATCAGGTATTCTGAGTACTTTGTCAGTTCTTCTTGAAAATTGCATTGGCTATTATAGGTGCTTTGAATTTCCAAGTGTATTTTAGAATCAGCTTATTAATTTGGAAAGAATCGATATCTTAACACACTGAGTCTTCTAATTCACAAACAGTGTATTTCTCCATTTATTTAATCTTTTTCTCTTGTTGATTTTGTAGTTTTTAGCACACAGATATTGCACATATTTCTGTTAAAAGTATGCCAAGTATTTCAGGTTTCTGATCCTATTAAAATGGTGTTTTTTAATTTAAATTTTAAACTGTTTGTTGCTAGTATATAGAAATAGTTGATTTTTATATACCAATCTTGGTCCTGCAAAAATGCTAAATTCATCTATTAGCTTTAGCAGTTTATTGACTTATTTAGAATTTTCAGTATATGCGATCATTTTGTTTATGGTAAACATAGTCTTATATCTTCCTTTTAACCCATGTGTCCTTCATGTTTTTGTCTCCAGTACAATGTTGAAGATTAATGTAAATATGTATATAATGAATATAAATATAAAAAGTGAGAGCAGACGTCTTTGTTAGTCTTTGGAGGAACGATTTTGTATTTTACCATTAAATATGATGTTAACTGTAGGGTATTCATAGATACATTTTATCAGATAGAGGAAGAAATTTCTTTTATCCTGGTTTGCCAAGAGTATGGGGGTTTTCTTGCTGTTTGACTCATGTTTTGTTTTATCATAATGGGTGGTGCTAAATTTTATCAAGTACTTTTCCTGTATATGTTAATATAAACATAATTTTTTCTCCTTTATTCTGCTAATATGGTGATATATATTGATTGGCTTTTTAAGACTTCAAAATACTGAAGTATACATTTCCTTAAAACAAGAATATTATCTTATATAACTATAGTACAATTATCAAAATTAGGACACATATATTGGTAGAATGATATCTAATTTACAGACCTTATTAAAATTCTCTAATAGGCCCACTAAAATCCTTTTGTAGGTGAAGTAGTCAAGATATGATCACATTTTGTATGAACTGTTGTATTTCTTCTTTCTCCTTTAGCCTCTAACAGTTCTGTAGTCTGTCTTTGACACTTTTGAAGAGTTGTTGTTCAGTGGCTAAGTCATGTCCGACTCTGCGACCCCATGGATGCAGCATACCAGGCTCCTCTGTCCTCCACTATCTCCTGGAGTTTGCTCAAATTTATGTCCACCGAGTCAGTGATGCTATCTAACCATCTCATTCTCTGCCACCCACTTTAGCCTTCAATCTTTCCTAGCATCAGGGTCTTTTCCACTGAGTCAGCTCTTGGTGGCCAAAGTATTGGAGCTTCAGCTTTAGCATCAATCCATCCAATGAATATTCAGGGTTGATTTCCTTTAGGATTGACTGGTTTGACCTCTTTGCAGTCCAAGAGTACCAGTAAGTTATTTTTAAAATTGTACTTCTATTTGGGTTTGTCTGATGTCTCCTCCAGTTTCCCAGGTGGCACAGTGGTAAAGAATCTGCCTGAAAATTCAGGAGATTCAAGAGACATGGGTTTGATCCCTAGGTCAGAAGGATAACCTGCTCCAGTATTCTTTCCTGAAAAGTTCCATGTTGTTATAAAACAAAACACATGCCTACCCAATCGTCTAATAATTTCATTCCTTTGAGTTTACTTAAGAGAAATGAAAGCGTATGAATAAGGAATAACTGAGTGAACTATCTGTAGTAAATATGGCAGATTGGTGCCTAAGGTCTGTTTCATCTTCTTGTACTGTGGCAGCCTTAAAAACTAGTAACTATACTTCCTAGACCCCCTTGCTGGGCTTCCCAGGTGGTGCTAGTAGTAAAGAATCTGTCTGCCAATGCAGGAGATACAAGAGACACAGGTTTGATTCTTGGGTTGGGAAGATCCCCTGGAGAAGGAAATGGCAACCTGCTCCACTATTCTTGCCTGAAAAACTCCATGGACAGAGGAGCCAGGTGGGCTACAGTCCATGGGGTTGCAAAGAGTGGGACAAGACAGAGCACGAATGCAAGGTGTTTCCTTATGATTTGATCAGGTTATGCATTTTGGATGGGATGCTAAAGAAGGGATATTATGCCACCCCAATCAGCACATTAGGAGGGATATGATGTTAACTGTCCTATTATTGGTGATGTTAAACTAGTGACTTCCAGATTCCTCCACTGTAGAGTGACTATTTTTCCTTATCATTAATTTGTATCTTGTAGAGACTTTGTGAATAATCTGTTTCTCACCATACTTTTGGCCACTAATTTTATCAGCCATTGGTGATTCTTGCCTGAAGCAATTACTAGTGTGATGGTTGACAAATAGTAATTTTCTAACATTTTTAAAGTGTCTGAAATCCACCAGAAAAAGAACTTTCTTCTGTTCCCTATTTATTCATATATATCCATATATAACAATATATATGGATATATTTCAGTATATATATACACATATCAATCGATACAGTGTATCAGCACAGATTCATGTGTTCTTAGTTTATGGATTTTAGCCCATTACTCTTATTATTTATTTATTTTGCTCAAACTGATAAGAGGAAAGTCTCTTCAAAATGGCTGTTCTGTCTACCTGGTATCCTATTTTGAGAACCTCCTTACTTTTTATAGGAGATGTTTGTTTTGAGGAGGCAGAATTCTAAGATGGTCCCTGAGACTTCTGCCCCCTGGTGAACAAACTTGGCATAATCCTCTCTTCCTCTTGGCATAATCCTCTAAGGAATCTCTTCCTTCCTTAGAGGGAAGCTGAATAGTCATTCCCATGATTGGGTTACATGATATAAAACTGTTACATTGTATAAATCTCTCTGCAGGGATTGTCCTTCTGGCTTTGAAGAAGAAAGCTATCAGGAAGTAAGAGGGTCATAAAGGACCTTCCAGGAGCTTCTGGGATGTGAGAGAAAGCACCACTGACAGCAAGAAAGGAAATGGGGGTTTCAGTCCTCAGTCACAAGTAAACAACCTGAACAGACTTGGAAGAGGACTCCGAACCCCAGATGAGAATGTAGCCTGGCTAGTCCTTTGATTTCAGCCTATCGATATGCTGAGCCTTAATCCATTTGAGCTATGCCTGGACTTCTGACCTACAGAAATGGTGAGATAACAAATGGCTGTTATTTTTACATGCTAAGTTTCTGGTGATTTGTTACGCAGTAATAGCAAACTAATACAAGGTTCCACCCTCCCTTGTGCCGTTCCTGCCCAAGTCCTAGAATCAGTCATTTTTTCAAGGAGTCTTCCAACAATGAGAAAGCTGGCTATAGTGCTATATAAATAATAAGCCTGGCTATAATTATATAAATTTATATCCACACACACACTCACATACACACTTTCTATATATTAGAACAAAAATACAAACTTAGCTCTCTATCTATACATGCCTCTAATCCTCTTTTCTCTTCTATAACTTTTTATTCTTTTCTTTATCAGTTTTTTACTGATATAATTTAATTCATATCTATTGCTTATACCAGGAAATGTGTTTAACTTTCCTCTTTCCCTTTTCAAAAACCATCTTTTAATTTCATTCTCTATTGTTTGCTCTGTTCCTATTTCACAAATTTCCTCTTTCAATTTATTCCATTTTTGGTTTAATTTGCTCTTATTTTATATCTTCTTGAGGTAGAATCTTAGGTTTGAAAGAAAAGATTTTTTTCTACACAAGCACTTAAAGCTATAACTTCCTCCCCTCTAGTTATTGCTAATCCCACAAATTTTGTTAAATTGTGTTCTCATTATAATTTTGTTCAAATGTTTGCTAACTTCCTTTATGACTTCTTTGAATGATGTTTAGAATACTTTTTCCAACTGTTTGGAAAATTTTTGATATTTAAATTAGTAATTAATTTCTAATTCTATTGTAACTGAAAAACACTCCATGAGACTTTTTTCATTTTAAATTTCTTGAAATGCGTTCTGTATTTCAGTATATGCCTTTGGATAAATGTTCCATGTGGATTTCAAAAGAATGTATTTTGTTTCTTTATCAATTAGGTAAAATTGGTAGTGTGGTAAAGTTACTTCTGTTCTTAACAATTATGTCTCCTTGTTTATCAGCTACTGAGAAAGGAAAGTTGAAATCACCAATTATAATTTAAATTTGTCTATTTCTCATTTCAGTTCTGTCATTTAACTTTGTTATTAGATACATATATATTAAGATTTTTATATCTTTTAGAGAAATTCATTTTTAATCTTCATGTAAAATATTTCTATATTTTTAGCAGTATTTCTTATACTGAAGATTATACTGTCTGATATTAATATAGCTTCTTCAGTTTTTTATGATTAGAGTTTTCATAATATAGCTTTCCATTCTTTTTTAAAAATTAGCTTTATTGTGCTATAATTTACATACTTTAAAATTAACCCCTTTAAAGTATACAAGTGGCTCTTAGTATACTCAGAGTTATGCAATCACTGCCTCTATTTAATACTAGAACATTTTGCCACCCCAAAAAGAAACCATGCGCCCATTAGCAATCATTCCTCCTTCCACCTAGCCCTTGGCAACCACTAATTTACTTTCTGTCTTTATAGATTTGCTTATTCCAAATATTTCATGTAAATGAAATCATACAATACATGGCCTAGTGTGACTGGTTCCATAACTTAGCATGTTTTCAAGATTTATTCATGTTGTAACAGGTATCAGGGCTTTATTCCTTTTATGGCTGAATAATATCAGGACTATAATCCATTTTAAGTTGTATTGTTGTGAATGGTATAAATTAGGAGTTCAGCTTTGTTGTTTTACAGGCTCAGATAGTAAAGATTCTGTCTGCAATGCAGGAGACATGACTCAATCTCCGGGCTGGGAGGATCCCCTGGAGAAGGGAATGGCTATGCACTCCAGTGTTCTTGCCTAGAGAATCCCCTGGACAGAGGAGCCTGGTGGGCTGCAGTCCATGGGGTCGCAAAGAGTCGGACACAACTGAGTGACTAACACTTTAACTTTTCATACATTTAGCCCAGTACTTCTTGTTGAAAAGACCATTTTTGCCCAATAAATCATCTTGGTATCCTTGTCAAAATCAGTTGACCATAAATGTAGTCAACTGATTACTTTTAGACTCCCAATTCCGTTTCACTGATCTGTCTGTCCTATGCCAGTGCCATAGTGTCTTGATTATTGTTGCTTTGATATCAGGGGAAAAGTTTTGATATCAGGAAATGTGAGTCCTCTAACTTTGTTTTTTTTAAAGATGGTTTTGTCTAATCTGAATCTCTTCATTCTGTATGAATTTTAGGGTGAAAAATTTAGAAATTTTCATCAATTTCTGGAAAAAAAAAAAGAAGACAACTGAGATTTTCTTTCATGGTGTGATGTCAATCAGCTCTAGCACACAGTAAAGATGGTTTAATACTACCATCTTTCTATGCATTTTAGCTCTCTGGTTTTTTGTTTCCTTTTTCCCTTTATTCCATGCTTTTGTATAAGTTGAATTATCTTAGAAGTTTGTTTAGTCTTCTCTACTGAATTATTTCCTATACCTCCACATTCTACTTATACCCCTGGCCCAAAGCAATCATTAGTCTATTTTCTATCCCTATGATCTGCCTTGTCGACTTTTCATATAAATGAAATCACACATTTTTTCTTTTGTGTCTGGCTTCTTTCAGAAAATACACTATTATTTGAGATTGGTCTGTTCTTTTTTTTAATACCCTTTTTTTCGATCTCTGCTTCAGCTTTTACAGTTTGCTTATTCAAGCTCACTTATTCCTTTTTTTTGCAGTGTCTAGTATATTAAGTCCAGTGAATTTATTTCAGATATTTTAATTTTCAGATTCAGAAGTTTGACTTGACGTTTTTTATAGTGTCCATTTCTTTCTTCATTGTATATATGTTTTCCTAAATCTTTACAGTTATTAAAGCTGATTTGTAGTCCTTTTCTGTTAATTCTGGGTTTGCTTCCATTAACTAATTTTCTTCCGGTTATGGGTCACATTTTCCTGATTCTTGTACTTTCAGTAAATTTTTATTGTGTCCCTTCTATTGTGAATGTCATCGTATAAAGTATATTAATTTTTTAGCCCTTTTTTGAAGAAGGCTGCGTTTTAGTCCTGAGAGCAGTCACGCTATTGCAGCTCCCCTTAATCTTTCTGAGACCTGTCTCTGAGCTTCGCTAGTACTTGTGTAGCATAACCTATATGTAGCGGTGATTCAGCTCTAGCATTGGCCGAGCCTGTCTGGAGCCTCTACTGAATGCCCAGTTGTTCAAGGATGTTTCTCTACTCGCTCAGGTACAGACATTGAATGTCTTCTAATTCTATGGATACTCTAGTGGTTTTCCAGCTTATAGTTCCCGTCTTCTGCATTACCAGCAGATATGTTCTACCATCTGAGCCACCAGGGAAGCCCTTTCTAATTTTTTCAGCTTGTGGTTCCCTGGTAGTTGTCCTTACATGGCTTCGTTGAGTGTCGCCCCATGCAACGCAGGGAAGTATTGCACCAAAGACTCAAAGGGGTCCCTATGAAGACTTCTGGGGCGCTTATCCCGTGCGCCTCCCATTCTCTTGTTTTCTGTGCCACAGATTCTAGCTGCCTCAGCTCCCTTCACCCCTGATCTCTGCCTTTTAGTTCAGTGAGACTGTTGTGCTTTGCTTAGGTTCTCTCTCCTCCCGCATGGCCTGGAAGTTGCTTCCATGCAGTCAGTCTGAGTAACTGCAGGTTTACTTTGCTTGTTTTCCATCTCTCAGAGATAATAGTCCTGTACTGCCTATAATCCAATTTCTGAAGATAGTTGTTTCAAACAATTTACCCAGTTTTCTAGTGTTTTACCACAAGAAAGTTAGTCTAGTACCAGCACACTATCATGGCAAAAACTTTTAACTTTTAACTTCCAAGACTGTACATATTTAAACCAGAAATTTCTTTTCCAAGAGATATTTTAGCACTTTAAACAGTATGTTTAAATGATTTTTAAATTGGAATATTAAAATAAAGGGATATTAGAGTAAATTGAAAATAAATGTGAGAAATCAGCAAGGTATTTTACTGTAGTTACCTTAATGGAGGGCAATAAAAAAAAAAAAACAAAACTTTGACCCAAATAGTAATTAGGAGCATATGTCAAGATTTTTCGGTGAATTTTCCCTCCCATTTTAATCTCTCCCTGCATCTTCTAAAGATAAGCCATTCATTTGCAAAATATTTTTCTTCTAAAAAGGAATTATTTTGAAAGAGGGTTTATATTTGATTTAAGACAGTTATTTGGAGAATATTTAAGTACAAAAAATATATCTTAAATTATTCTCTAAGTGGAAATTGCATTGGCTAGATAATTACATGGGTTCAGAATAAATGTAAAGTCCAGCTTCCCTCTATCAATCTGATAATACTACTACTAATAAGAGCTAATACTTATATGTATTTTATTATGTCCCAGGTAATCCAAGTGCTTTATATGCTGGGCTATGCTTAGTTGCTCAGTCATGTTCAACTCTTTGTGACCCCATAGACTGTAGCCCTCCAAGGTTCCTCTGTCCATGGGGATTCTCCTGGCAAGAACACTGGAGTGGGTTGCCATGCCCTCCTCCAGGGGATCTTCCTGACCCAGGGATACAACCCTGGGTCTCCCCCATTGCAGGCAGATTCTTTACCATCTGAGCCACCAGGGAAGCCCAAGAACTCTGGAGTGGGGAGCCTATCGCTTCTCCAGGGAAACTTCCTGACCCAAGAATCAAAGGCGGTCTCCTGCATTGCAGGTGGATTCTTTACCAGCTGTGCTACCAGCAAAGCCCAGTGCTTTATATATGTTAATATGTATCTTGCTTAATAAGCCTATGAGGTACATGTTATAATTTACTTACTCTGCTGATGAAGAAACAGACCTACAGAGAGATTAAATAATTTTTCCAAGGTCACACAGCTAGAATGATTCAAATATATTATGAATAAATTTTGGAGAAGGTGCTTCTGACCTAGCCAAAAAGCAGACTTCACTAAATGAGGTAATCATTTACATTTACAATCCCTTTTGATTGCTGGCTCAAGGCCCAAACTCATACTCATACCTAAGGGAGATCTTGCCAGATTAAGTCAACTGGAATGTTGCCTGCATTCATTGTATAAAATTTATATCATCACACATATCCTGTAACTTAGGCTAGCTTTTGGGCAGAAGTGGTCATTCACATCAACAGTATAATTTGGGTTGAAAAAACTGATGATCTGGTAGCATCGCAATAGCTTTATTTAAGGCATTGTTCATGTCTATTTAAATGAAAACAAAGTTCTAGGTTAGTTCACTGAAAGAAATCCTATCTTTCCTTATAGGGTTGGAGGTTGAGAGACTTGGAAAGTAGCTATGCTTTTTGAATTCTTGGCAGGAGACAAATCTTCCTTTCAGCACATAGAGTATTAGTGGTTGAACTCTGTATGTGTTAAAAGCCCCCAGAAGAGAATTGCTCATCTTATTTATCAGAGAATCTAGTGATAGAGGCACAGTGCTCAGAACTGTACCTATAACAACAGACTAGTTCCAAATCGGGAAAGGAGTATGTCAAGACTGTATATTGTCACCCTGCTTATTTAACTTATATTCAGAGTACATCATGCAAAATGCCGGGCTGTATGAAGCACAAGCTGGAATCAAGATTGCCAGGAGAAATATCAGTAACCTCAGACATGCAGAAAACACCACCCCTATGGCAGAAAGCAAAGAAGAACTAAAGAGCCTCTTGATGAGAGTGAAAGAGGAGCATGAAAAAGTTGGCTTAAAACTCAACATTCAAAAAAGGAAGATCATGGCATCTGGTCCCATCACTTCAAGGCAAATAGATGGGGAAACAATGGAAACATTGACAGACTTTATTTTCTTGGACTACAAAATCACTGCAGATGGTGACTGCAGCCTTGAAATCAAAAGACAGTTCTCCTTGGAAGAAAAGCTATGGCCAACCTAGACAGCATATTAAAAACAGAGACATTACTTTGCCAACAAAACTCCATCTAGTCAAAGCTATGGTTTTTCCAGTAGTCTTGTATGGATGTGAGAGTTGGACTATAAAGAAAGCTGAGCACAGAAGAATTGATGCTTTTGAACTGTGGTGTTGGAGAAGACTCTTGAGAGTCCCTTGGACTGCAACCAGCCCATCCTGAAGAAAATCAGTCCTCAATGTTCATCGGAAGGACTGATGTTGAAGCTGAAACTCCAATACTTTGGCCACCTAATGCAAAGAACTGACTCATTGGAAAAGACCCTGATGCTGGGAAAGATTGAAGGAGGGAGGAGAAGGGGATGACAGAGGATGAGATGGTTGGATGGCATCACCGACTCAATGGACATAAGTTTGAGTAAACTCCAGGAGTTGATGATGGACAGGGAAGACTGGCGTACTGCAGTCCATGAGGCTGCAAATAGTCGGACACGACTGAGCGACTGAACTGAAGCATGTTTAGTCTACCCGTTTAGTAATTCAGCAGAGTTCACTAGCCAGCTCAAATGTGAACTTTTTTTCCATATCCCATCCTTATTTTATTTTTGAGCTTATTTGCCAGTCATTCTCCACACCACAGAAAACTGAATAGTTGTATGAGTATGTAGCTATGCTAAGACAGGAATGGGCTTCCCATGGCACTAGTGGTAATGAACCCACCTGCTGATGCAGGAAATGCAGGTTCCTTGGGAAGATCCCCTGGAGAAGGGAACAGCAACCCACTCCAGTATTCTTGCCTAGAGAATCCCATGGACGGAGGAACCTGATAGGCTATGGTCAATAGGATCACAAAGAGTCAGACATGGCTGAAGTGACTTAGCACACATACACGCAAGACAAGAACGCTTAATTTTGTAAACTTTTGGGAAAAACCTCAAAGAGAATTACATTAGCTCTTTTGTATTTTATCATCATACATATCCTGTAACTGAAACCATGATTTAAAGTGGGAGCAGCAGGCTTTGGAGATTACGTGGGGTTGAATGAGGCTCAGCATACCCTATCTGAAAACATATTTTGATAAATATTTCTTCTGGGAAACCAGGGAACTGAATAATTTAAAACTTTCATATGGTACTAGGCAGGGCAATGTCTAATAGCTACAGCTAATAAATTGGTTTTGGAGAACTGGAATACGTAATGGAAGCGTGAGAAAGCATTGAATTGTTATGCACATTAATACCAATCTGATGCATTTGTAAATGTATGACATTAATGATCTAAGTACATAAATGAACATAATTTTATGATTGTGAAATAAAGGGCTTAATTTCTAAGAAAATCGTGTGAATTAAAAGGAGTCAAATATTTCAGATCACCATTATTTAAAAAGTCATCTTGGAACTTCCCCAGTGGTCCAGTGGTTAAGATTCTGCATTCCCAATGCTGGGGCCCCAAGTTCGATCCCTGGTCAGGGAACTAGATCCTGCACGCCTCAGCTAAGAGACTGTATGCCGTAACTAAAAGATGCTGTGTGCTACAACTAAGACCCAGTGCAGCCAATAAATACATATTTTTAAAAGTCATTGTGACAATTATGGAAATATTTTAAATTAGCAGAACTATTTTCCAAAGTCTAAGTCAATAAAAAAATCCCCATTGCAATTTTGAAGATGAATTAATTCATCTGAAAATAGGACAGTTTTTGCCAGGAATTTTAACACACAAAATCTGTTAACATACAGAATCATATTTGGAAACCAATTATTTGCAATGCAGATCAAACCTGCCTAAAGGACAGAAAATGTTCATTAAGAACTTAATAAACAGAAAGTCAATATTTGCAAATATGCTATTCATTGAGATATTATGGGTTTGAAAATTGTCAATAAAAATTATAACACAGGAATTTAAATACATCTTTACATTTTTTCTTATTTACTCAAAAAGTGTTTTAAATTAACTTTATCATTTAATTCCCTGAATTAAGTTTTCTTAGCAGGTGGGCACATTCCATCTGCTAATTTACCAGTTATTTGGGTCTCTCGCCAACTGAAGTATTTCTAAATATGGGCCATTTTGAGTTTATTTTTGTGTGCGGTGTTAGAAAGTGATCTAGTTTCATTCTTTTACAAGTGGTTGACCAGTTTTCCCAGCACCACTTGTTAAAGAGATTGTCTTTACTCCATTGTATATTCTTGCCTCCTTTGTCAAAGATAAGGTGTCCATATGTGTGTGGATTTATCTCTGGGCTTTCTATTTTGTTCCATTGATCTATATGTCTGTCTTTGTGCCAGTACCATACTGTCTTGATGACTGTGGCTTTGTAGTAGAGCCTGAAGTCAGGCAAGTTGATTCCTCCAGTTCCATTCTTCTTTCTCAAGATTGCTTTGGCTATTCAAGGTTTTTTGTATTTCCATACAAATCTTGAAATTATTTGTTCTAGTTCTGTGAAAAATGTGCCTGGTAGCTTGATAGGGATTGCATTGAATTTGTAAATTGCTTTGGGTAGTATACTCATTTTCACTATATTGATTCTTCCAATCCATGAACATGGTATATTTCTCCATCTATTAGTGTCCTCTTTGATTTCTTTCATCAGTGTTTTATAGTTTTCTATATATAGGTCTTTAGTTTCTTTAGGTAGATATATTCCTAAGTATTTTATTCTTTTCGTTGCAATGGTGAATGGAATTGTTTCCTTAATTTCTTTTTCTACTTTCTCATTATTCGTGTATAGGAATGCAAGGGATTTCTGTGTGTTGATTTTATATCCTGCAACTTTACTATATTCATTGATTAGCTCTAGTAATTTTCTGGTGGAGTCTTTAGGGTTTTCCATGTAGAGGATCATGTCATCTGCAAACAGTGAGAGTTTTACTTCTTCTTTTCCAATTTGGATTCCTTTTATTTCTTTTTCTGCTCTGATTGCTGTGGCCAAAACTTCCAGAACTATGTTGAATAGTAGCGGTGAAAGTGGACACCCTTGTCTTGTTCCTGACTTTAGGGGAAATGCTTTCAATTTTTCACCATTGAGGATAATGTTTGCTGTGGGTTTGTCATAGATAGCTTTTATTATGTTGAGATATGTTCCTTCTATTCCTGCTTTCTGGAGAGTTTTTATCATAAATGGATGTTGAATTTTGTCAAAGGCCTTCTCTGCATCTATTGAGATAATCATATGGTTTTTATTTTTCAATTTGTTAATGTGGTGAATTACATTGATTGATTTGCGGATATTGAAGAATCCTTGCATCCCTGGGATAAAGCCCACTTGGTCATGGTGTATGATCTTTTTAATGTGTTGTTGGATTCTGATTGCTAGAATTTTGTTGAGGATTTTTGCATCTATGTTCACCAGAGATATTGGCCTGTAGTTTTCTTTTTTTGTGACATCTTTGTCAGGTTTTGGTATTAGGGTGATGGTGGCCTCATAGAATGAGTTAAAGATCTAAATGTAAGATCAGAAACTATAAAACTCCTAGAGGAGAACATAGGCAAAACACTCTCAGACATAAATCACAGCAGGATCCTCTATGATCCACCTCCCAGAATTCTGGAAATAAAAGCAAAAATAAATAAATGGGATCTAATTAAAATTAAAAGCTTCTGCACAACAAAGGAAAATATAAGCAAGGTGAAAAGACAGCCTTCTGAATGGGAGAAAATAATAGCAAATGAAGCAACTGACAAACAACTAATCTCAAAAATATACAAGCAACTTATGCAGCTCAACTCCAGAAAAATAAACGACCCAATCAAAAAATGGGCCAAAGAACTAAATAGACATTTCTCCAAAGAAGACATACGGATGGCTAACAAACACATGAAAAGATGCTCAACATCACTCGTTATTAGAGAAATGCAAATCAAAACCACAATGAGGTACCACTTCACACCAGTCAGAATGGCTGCGATCCAAAAATCTGCAAGCAATAAATGCTGGAGAGGGTGTGGAGAAAAGGGAACCCTCCTACACTGTTGGTGGGAATGCAAACTAGTACAGCCACTATGGAGAACGGTGTGGAGATTCCTTAAAAAATTGCAAATAGAACTACCTTATGACCCAGCAATCCCACTGCTGGGCATACACACCGAGGAAACCAGAATTGAAAGAGACACATGTATCCCAATGTTCATCGCAGCACTGTTTATAATAGCCAGGACATGGAAACAACCTAGATGTCCATCAGCAGATGAATGGATAAGAAAGCAGTGGTACATATACACAATGGAGTATTACTCAGCCGTTAAAAAGAATTCATTTGAATCAGTTCTGATGAGATGGATGAAACTGGAGCCGATTATACAGAGTGAAGTAAGCCAGAAAGAAAAACACCAATACAGTATACTAACACATATATATGGAATTTAGGAAGATGGCAATGACGACCCTGTATGCAAGACAGGGAAAGAGACACAGATGTGTATAACGGACTTTTGGACTCAGAGGGAGAGGGAGAGGGTGGGATGATTTGGGAGAATGACATTCTAACATGTATACTATCATGTGAATTGAATCGCCAGTCTATGTCTGACGCAGGATGCAGCATGCTTGGGGCTGGTGCATGGGGATGACCCAGAAAGATGTTATGGGGAGGGAGGTGGGAGGGGGGTTCATGTTTGGGAATGCATGTAAGAATTAAAGATTTTAAAATTTAAAAAATAAAAAAATAAAAAAATAAATTTAAAAAAAAAACAGAAAAAAAAAGAAAAAAAAAGAAAAAAAAAGAAAAAATAAAAAAGCATTTGGACAACAACAACAACAAAAAATAAATAAATAAATACGGGCCATTTATACAAACCACTCAGGGGTGAGCCGTTAGCCCTCAGCTGCCCATGTCTTCAAAGATAAACTACCACTTGAGGTGCAAATAACATCAAGTCTATCTCCATTTTCCCAATTTAAATGGAAACTGCTTAAACCCCTTCAAGCCAGATGGGAAGGAAATCCTACAGTACACTCTTGGTGTTCCCTCAACTCCTTTGCTCATCCAAAAATTGTGAGTGAGTGAAGTCGCTCAGTCGCGTCCGACTCTTTGTGACCCCATGGACTGTAGCCTATCAGGCTCCTCCATCCATGGGATTTTCCAGGCAAGAGTGCTGGAGTGGATTGCCATTTCCTTCTCCAGGGGATCTTCCCAACCCAGGAAATGAACCCCCGGTCTCCCGCATTGCAGGCAGACGCTTTACCGTCTGAGCCACCGGGGAAGCTGGTGGCTTTTTATCCAACAAAGAGGTCCATCCACTTTCACTTCTATCTGGAGAGGAACTTTGTGTCTTAAGAGCTGCTGTTGTTTTGTGGTCATTGTTCCTTGCTGCTACACACTGTCCCTTGGGCATGGCCACTTGACTGTCCAGAGCTGCAGGGAAGTCACCCTCCACAAATGTCTGATGCAGGTCATCCTAAGCTTTCAAAGGAGATGACATCTGGAAGGGGCTCCACTTTATCCAGGGTTTCTTCCCTGGGCTCTCTATACATCACTAAAGTATCCAGAGGTGCTGTGCTTGAGCTGATTAGAGGGTCAGCCCATCACAAAATAGTCTCTGTTGCTCTTTTCAGTCTCATAAATTTGGAGAGCCTGCTGGAGGCATTGACCAGCCTCCTTTCCCTTCTAGCTCCAAAGACACAGAGTGTTTATTCCACATCCTTTATCAGAAAACAGAACTTGCTTGCCTTTGAGTTGGGCTGAGATTATTTTTAATGGGAAATACAGTCTCTGCTTCCCTGATCAGTCATCCTGCCTAGGATAATCCAAGAGAATCTCTGGCATCTATCTTGCTAACACAACAAATTCATAACCACCACTATTACCGACAGCAATGCAATTCAAAACAGAAGGTAAATCTTCGGTGGCCACTCCACCGCTTTCATAGCATTGTGTAGTGTGAGTATCACCAAATGCCTCTCTGTATTTTAAAACCTCTGCTGTTCCCAATGAACCACCTGTATCTTCTCTTAAGTGATCAATTTAGATAACAATTTCTTTTCGTCTGTTCTCCAGGTAGGAACTAGAGTAGTACTGCTTAGTAGAGCTTTCTGTGATGATGAAAATGTTCTCTATCTGTGCTATTTAATATGGTAGCCACTAGGCCCAGGTGGCAATTCAGCATTTGACATGCGGCACACGCCACTGAGAAGCTGAATTTTTAATTTTGCTTGATTTTAAATAAATTTAAATGCATGCATGGCTAACAGCGAATGCATTGAACAGTGTCTGCCTTAATTACTCCTTATGAAAGAAATTAATCAAAATTCATTTCCAGAGTACATTTTTTTTTCTGAACTCTGAGTTGAAACTCCTCTTCAAGCCAAACAAATACTTCATCTGGTATTTTAAAAAGACACACATGCTGGAAATATGTATTTTTGTTCTTTTATCAAAACAAAAGATTATTATAAACTTTGGAACCAGATATTTTTGCTGGATAATCCTTACCCATCAGCCTTTCCCTCTTCCACAGCATGCCTCTTATAAGTTAAACATTTGCAGTGGTAACATAAATAATTTCTCTCCAAAATTAACACACACCGAATTTCAAGTGCAGAGGGACATTCTTCACCTCCACAACCCATCTTTCTGTCAACATAACCTGTCTCACAAAGCTGTTCTATGAATTGACTCACTTATGAATTTTTTTTTTTGCCTCTTAAGAATAAGACTCTACTGTGTAGAGAAATTGGATATTAAAAATAAATGTGAACTGACGTTATTTCTTTGGGCTTACTATCTCTTTGACAACTTGCCTTCAACTTAAACAGGACTGAACTTGGTTAAGAGTTTCATCTAACAGATTTGGGTTTCTGTCCTAGCCCCAAACTAAATATATATGAAGCTCAATTGTCTTCAGCGGGAGGTATTTTAATTTACCACAAGACCACAGTTTGCCCATGGTTATTTTTAGAAGCCTGTTCATATTGGACAATTGTTTACTCTGCCACAGGGGCTAAAGTTAGCTGCCAAAAATCCATTTATCTTCCTGCTCATTCACTGGGCCCTCAGTCTCTAAAATTATTTTCTTAAGTGTCTGACCACTCAGGAATAACTCTAGTGTTCAAACATCATACATTTTGGGGTAGCTGAAAAGTGAATCTGCAAAAAAAGAATGATTCACTTTTGCTTCTGTGTCAAAAAGGCTAAGAAATTTCACTTGGAAAAGATGTCTATATTTAGGAAGTCTAGTTTATGCAACTTGTGGTCAGAAGGTCTTTTAATAAACAATTGGCGTACCTGAGTCTTCAGTTAATGTGATTTAAAAGCTAGCTCTGAGGAACCTGTTTGAATAGAGTTACAATTCAAATGCATTTACTCATTTGCCCAACAAATTATTTTCTACTGGAATGAAAGATTACAGTTGATTTCAAGAATGTATTTTGCCCCAGACTGTCTAATATAGTCACCTGGGGGATGCACCATGGCTATAATAATAATTTATTCAAGAACTCAAAGCTGCTGTATAGCCTATACAAGTATCATGGAAAATCATACTTCATTTAAAATGCTTGTGCTGAAAAAGTCATACATATGAGTGTGTATCAGCAATGTACCAACAGGGATGTGTACTACTCAAATGCCAGGAAATCCAGGCTGAGGCTTTAGAAGTTTTCTTCTGAGGGTCTGAGTGTTAAAAAAAATTACATACTGAAGGAAGCATACTTGTACCAAATAGTAGTAACACTGCATCACTGGGTTGGTCTCTGAGCCCAAATTGGGATTGATTAAATCTCTCATCCACACCACTGTATGACTAGGGACAAGCACATGAGAAACGCATAGATATAAATTATTTATTTCTATTGTACTTAGCAGAATGGGATCTGTGCCCTTTAAAAATTAATTACGTAGATACTGAGATGGGTAACTTGGAGTCAGTGAAGGGTTTATTATACTGAGCATGTTTCCTGTTTTCACCAAAGAAGTGATAGAAATAAAGGGACTCCCATCATAGCAAGAACTTTGCTGAAGGGGGGAAATTAACTTCCTAAAGGAAGTAATGAGATGCAAAGACAACTCTTGGAGAATTGATACAATCCCTGTCCCTAAAATATGTCAAAAAACAGGGTATTCCTCATTTGTCTGATAGGAGGATCTTAAATGCAACTTCTCTGGAAATAGGGCTGTTCTACAACTAAGGCTGGGAGTTGCCTGTGTGGGGCTCTAAGTCTGAGATATAGCCATTCCCCCATGTGTTCCTTTGCTGTGTACCCTGCCACAGACCTTGCTTTGCAACTGAGCTAGTAGAACTCAATAGTTATTTGTTGGGTCAATTGAATAAATGCAGGAAGAAATTAGGAACTTATTTATCTATTACTATGCAACAACAGTACCTTGTATTTAGCAGCTTAGAACACAGTCATTTATGATCTCACAGCTCATGCAGATCAGGAATTAGGGAATGGCTCAGCTTGGTGGTTCTAGCTCAAGCTTTCTCATGAGTTGCAGTCAAAATATTGGCTGGGCTGTGGAGGCAGAGACTAGGGCCTCTCTGCTACTGGAGTGTGGGAGCCAAAGGGCAATGATTAGGGGCAGCGGGCAGGCACAGTGAAGCAAGGGGTGGAAATCCCAAATTGAGGGGTACATGCAATTTGGTCAGAGGAAATGGAACTATAAAATGAAAACCACTAGGAGTCAGAATGTCAAGGCCCAATGAAGATGAGTGGGGGTGAGCCAAGGAGCAAACAGATAGTGCATGACTTGGAATGGATAGGGTAGGACAGGCCAATCGCATGGTGAGAAAAGAACTGGGCTAGGAAACGCCAGCAAGAGCACCCTGATTTGGGCTTTCAGCTGCTCCAAGTGCTTGCACCTGCTCTGCCCAGGTACTGGGGAGGGGTTAGCGCTGGGGATAGGTAGAGAAGGAGTTTTAGGAGGAAGTTTAGGAGAGGAGGAGTTTTCACCCTGAAAGCACCCCTTGGTAGACAGTTGACTGCTCACCCTTGGCTAGTGTGGGCCCTGCTTCTCTCTTGTGTTTCCATTAACACCCCCACGGTCCAGCTCCTGATCTTGCTGGAGTCTCCAGTATGATATCATGCTGCTGCTCGGCCACCATGGGATCCTGAAAATATCTATTCACAACCCTCACAGATAGAACAGAAAATCAGTAAACACTGGGTTCCATCACAGTCTTTGAAAATTAGAAAATGGGCTGGGTCAGTCAGTCAGTCAGTTCAGTTCAGTTGCTCAGTTGTATCCGACTCTTTGCGACCCCATGGACTGCAGCACTCCAGGCCTCCCTGTCCATCACCAACTCCCAGAGTTGACTCAGACTCACGTCCATTGAGTCAGTGATGCCATCCAGCCACCTCATGCTCTGTCATCCCCTTCTCCTCCTGCCTTCCATCTTTCCCAGCATCAGGGTCTTTTCTTTCTTTTTTTTTTTTATCAGGGTCTTTTCAAATGAGTCAATTCTTCGCATCAGGTGGCCAAAGTATTGGAGTTTCAGCTTCAACATCAGTCCTTCCAATGAATATTCAGGACTGATTTCCTTTAGGATGGACTGGTTGGATCTATCCTTTGAAAAATTAGACTGGGCACTAGAAAATATTAAGTAATACTTCTTCTTTCCTTTTTTTTTAAATTTTATGTGTGACAATAGTATTGTGGTTACTTAGGAAAATGTCATTGGCGCTTAACGTTTGGGAGCCCTAGCTTGGACTCTGGCTACAATCTCACTAGAAGAGTGCTACTTTTTAGTGATCTTGATCTGAAATTCTACCACCGTGTATTTGACACCTTCATACCAAGCAGAGTTTTCACCATGATCCACTCCCTTTGTTCTGTCTCACTCCCTGACTCTGGAGCTGTGTCCAGTCTTCTAACTTCTGACATAGTTCAGTTCAGTCGCTCAGTCGTGTCCGACTCTTTGCGACCCCATGAATCGCAGCACGCCAGGCCTCCCTGTCCATCACCAACTCCCGAAGTTCACTCAGACTCACGTCCATCAAGTCACTGATGCCATCCAGCCATCTCATCCTCTGTCGGCCCCTTCTCCTCCTGCCCCCAATCCTTCCCAGCATCAGGGTCTTTTCCAATGAGTCAACTCTTCGCATGAGGTGGCCAAAGTACTGGAGTTTCAGCTTCAGCATCATTCCCTCCAAAGAAATCCCAGGGCTGATCTCCTTCAGAATGGACTGGTTGGGTCTCCTTGCAATCCAAGGGACTCTCAAGAGTCTTCTCCAACACCACAGTTCAAAAGCATCAATTCTTCGGCGCTCAGCCTTCTTCACAGTCCAACTCTCACATCCATACATGACCACAGGAAAAACCATAGCCTTGACTAGGATGGACCTTAGTCGGCAAAGTAATGTCTCTGCTTTTCAATATGCTATCTAGGTTGATCATAACTTTTCTTCCAAGGAGAAAGCGTCTTTTAATTTCATGGCTGCAATCACCATCTGCAGTGATTTTGGAGCCCCCCAAAATAAAGTCTGACACTGTTTCCACTGTTTCCCCATCGATTTCCCATGACATAGTTACTTGTTAGCTAATGATGGTCTCACCTCACTCCTTAGATCTGAAATTAGGCACTACTCCATTTCTGGCTTCAATGTTTTTCTTCTTTCCTCAACTATGAGTTGAGCTCTCCTTCTGGTTCTATGACCTGAGTTTTCTGAATCTATATCTTTGGATTTACTTTTCTTTGTTTGGAGTGTGTGTCCTTGGTCGATTTGTCACAAATGTGAGACAAGGTCTTCACATTGATGACCATACTACCTTGCCTGAAACCTATGTGAAACACATTAGTTTTTCTTTTCCTGTTTCTAAGTCCATGTCCCTCCCTAGACCACCCACTAGGTTTGCTTCCTGTTTAGAGGATGCTTCCTATACTTAACTTATTGTACAGTGAAAATGACTGACATATGAAATCCAGTGAATGACCAGATTTATTCCTGTCCTGGAAGATCAGCCCCACTCATATTTCTTCAACAAGGTATCAGACATGTTACTCCACATGCCCACCTCTATATTTTGCTCTTGAATATCACTGAGTCATGCCAGAACTTTTCCTAAATGTTTACAGTAGTTTTAGAGAGAGTCTCTCAAGAGAGTTCCTGGCTAGGGAAACTTCTGATCCTCACAAATGTGGAGCATAAACTCCCGAATTCCAACATAAAAATTCAAGTAAAGATGATCTAAATTAATCACTCACTACTCAACTCCAGACACGTGAGAATATCTTGTAGTAAGTGACATCTTCAGGCACTAACCCACCTGTGTTCTTCCCTTGGCCAGAGAGCATTTCCAGTAGCCCCTGAGGGTTCACTCAACTCCCAGCTTACCTTTCCACTGTATTCTGGGATGCCGGCTCATTGGAACAGCTTAACCTGAGGCCCAGGTACAGAGGAAATTTCTCATCTATTTTTAGGAACCCAGCTAATGGCTTATATTTATTTAACCCTCATTGAATTCAATTGCAAATATTTAGTAAGTTTATTTTGTCTATAACTCATTTTTACCAGATGCTGGAATGCAGGGAAGAATTTGGTAAAAAGAAATACGTAAATAAGAAATGATCCTTATGCTCAAGGAGCTTTCAGCTTAATACAAATTTATACACATAATTATTGTATAATAGAGAAAAGTAAGGGCTCTGAGAGCCCAAGCAGGCCCTAGGTTGGCTTGAAGAAAGGAGACGTTTGGGCAGAAAGGGGTGTGTGGGGCTGTATTTGGCATTTAACACAGGGCTGCAGTGACCAGTGTGGTCTTCACTGCAGCGGTAGAAGAGGGAAGGGTGCTGTCTGGTCTAGGGGCTGCAAACTTTCAGTAAAGGTCACATCATAAATACTTTAAGGTTTACAGGTCACATCCTGCCTCTGTTGCCTACTCCCTCCCCCCTCCTCTTCTACCTTTGAAACATGGAAAAGCCATTCTTGGCACATGGGCTGCACAAGAACACGCTGCAGCCCCCAGCCCACAGGGCATAGTGTGCCAGCCCCTGTCGTCGGGTACATGAACAAGGCTGTGGCTGTGGGAAGCTGCAGTGTGTTTTCTTTTGGCTGAAGGTTATGGAAGTTGGGGCAGGGAGGGTGGGAAATAGGATGGGAAAAGTTGGTTAAAGCTGAAGTTTGCAGAGCCTTGGATGCTGATATAAGTTCATCAGGCATGAGAGAAAAGCTGAAGGTTTCCAAACAAGGAAAATGATATGACATAGCTTCAATTATGGAAGCTTAATTTGATGAGAATATGCAGGATGGAATCGTGTGGGGAGATGAGGAAGTACATCAGGAAGAAATGGGGTCGGTATTAGATGGTAGAGTGTTTGAAAGATGGAGACAGACAGGAGGGGCCAGGCGCCTTTTTATGAAGACAAGAAATCAGCATTTGTTATGGGAAGTATATTTGCATAAATAAAGCATGGCATGATGGATGCAGGGCTTGGCAGAACCAAATAAATCATGAATACAGTCATTAGTCAAACAAGATCTCACAATGCCACTGTCAAGTTTGACTTCACCAATTGAAATTTTGATTATCAGGCTGCTGAATGCAGCGAAGTAATTTCCTGTCGAATTGACACCTGGCTCAGAGAGATTCTTTCAGAGATCTCCTATTGGATGGTCAACCGAGGAGTTATTAAAGAATATTTGTCATGGGAGATGCCGTGTCTCCGGAGGAGAGCACACAGAAACATGTAGGAAAAGAAGTTCGGGGGAGAAAGAGAAATTCAAATGCATTTCTTCAATATGAAGAAGAAAGCAGCTGAATTAACATTACTGGAATTAATTCACAAAACTAACAACTTCTGGATGTACCTATGGCTGATTCTTGTTGATGTGTGATATAAAACCACAAAATTCTGTAAAGCAATTATCCTTCAATTTAAAAAAGAAAGAAAGAAAGAAAACTAACAACTTCTCTTTAAGCAAAACTGTACAGAAAAAAATGAATAAAAATTGAGAACCCCCCACCCTCGCCCCCAGCAAAGTCTAACATCTCCACAGGACAACTGAGCAATCCCAATCTGTCTCACAGACATCAAAGCATTTCCTTCTGGAACAGAAGCTCCTTGCCAGCACTGTTCTGCCATCACCTACAATAACTGCCCGTGGAAACTACTTTGTATAATTGACCTTGAATCAGACAGCACCCAAAGAAGAACCTTCTCCATCAGCAGCAGAAAGAACTTCAAGGGAATACAGAGGTAGAGGGGGTGAAGAGAACCCTATAGCTATGCATGTAGTAGAGAAATGTTAATAGTGAAAATAGTTATATTAAAATGATAAACAGAAATGAGTGAGTGCTCCAAACGGTCTCATGTGTATTTGAGACTTCTTCCTAGCACCCAGAAATTATTGAGTCTCTAGAGACATAAACTGGAGTAGTTTTCTAGAAAGTTCTAAATGGTGTTGGCTGTGTGACCAAAATCTATAAATAACAGGGGGCGATTCCCTTCATGAGCTTCTTGGGCAGAGGATTTTAAAAATTGTCTTAGTTTTTATACTCGCTGCTCCCTGTATGCACTGAGTAGTTTTTAAATTTCATATAGTGAAAACAGCTTCTTTTCATGTATTAGGAAATTGGAGCATAATTTTAAATAAGATTGCTTTTTCCATTTAGCCTGTATAGCTAAAAACGGCCAACTTAAAAAAACAAACATGTTTTTCCTGTCACTATACACAGCTTGCAGATTTGAAACAACACACTACAAACCCATCCAAATTCAGAACTCTTGAAAAATTATGTCTTTATAAAGAAATAAACACCACCTTCAGTGTTTAAAATATTGTAAATTATATGTAATGAGGGATGATGAGAAATCTGTGTTTGTAGCATAAAGGGTAAAAGTTTTCAGAATCTTCCCAATTCTCTTCTTTCCTTTTAAAGAATTCATTGCAAATGAGTACATTCATTATTTTCTGTTGAGTACACTTAGCTGTCAATTACATGAAAATGTATTATAAAAATAATTGCTTTTCATCCTCATTAACCAACTATTAGGAAGAAAAATGATGGAAAAATCATTCAACATTTTATTAATTCTGCAACAGTATTTCTAATGAATCCTCTTATCAAGTTATGTGTAGAAAAGCATTTCCCTCCCTATTTTCTAGTGAATTAGGCAGCACTTGAATAAAGAAAGACACTCCCGTTACGAACACATTACAGCATGTGGACTCCAGAGACTCTCCAGCATCTGGGGAAAATTAAATCTTGCCTTCCCACCGTTGCTTCTCACAGGCTTTGTAGAAGCTTTAATTGAGTCTGGCACACACTGCTAGATTTTCTACACATAATTCACTACTTACTCCTTTTTGAGTAATGGCAAGGAAGCAAATGCATGCTCTAGATTCTTTGGGCCATAAAGCTTGAAAGAAAGGGGAAGGGCTGCTAAGACATCTCCAGAAACCCACAGGGAGCAGGCTAAGGAACAAAAGCCTTGCATCTGTGCTTGGCTGGAGCCCTTTTCCTCTGGTGGATGTGAGCAGCTCCAATTTCCCACTCCCACTTCTCATCTGTGGTTACAACTGTGTGAGTGCTAAGACGCTTCAGTCGTGTCTGACTCTTTGCAACCCTTTGGACTGTAGCCCACCAGGCTCCTCTGTCATGGGATTCTCCAGGCAAGAATACTGGAGTGAATTGTCATGCCCTCCTCCAGGAGATCTTCCCGATGCAGGGATTGAACCCATGTTTCTTATGTCTCCTGCATTGGCAGGTAGATTCTTTATCATGAGCACCACCTGGGAAGCCCCTGACAGCTGAGTCACCTTTGTTTCCTGAAGGAAATGTTTATCAGGGTGCCACCCTCCTTTGGTTCAAGGGCTGGTTAGTCATGGTGGGATTTCTGTCTGAAGGGTCTGGCTCTCCTCATTCATGATTTAGGACTGACAACATGCACCCCTGCTGGTCTGAAGGGACCTGGGCTACAGTCTGAGGAATTCCTCCGCTTCCTCTTAAAAGCAAAGAATCTGCCTGCGGTGCAGCAGGCCTGGATTCGATCCCTGGGTCAGGAAGATCTTCTGGAGAAGCGAATGGCAACCCACTCCAGTATTCTTGCCTGGAGCATTCCATGGACAGAGGAGCCTGGAGAGCTGTAGTCCATGGGGTCACAAAGAGCTAGACATAGCAACTAAACAACAGCAAGAGGATGGATAAATGGCAAGGTCCTACTGTATAGCACAGGGAAATATATTCTATATCCTGTGAAAAACCGTATGGAGAAGAATATGAAAACATATATGTATGTATAACTGAGTCACTTTGCTCTACAGCAGAAATTAAACACAACACTGTAAATTAACTATGCTTCAACAAAAAACTTTTTTTTAATCCAGTAGAGGTAAAGAAAATCTACTTGAATCAAGAAATGCAGTATTACATGTCACAGGCAAGTCACAGAGGAAACAAACCAGTACAGGATGAACAGCCAATGGCTCCCAGAAAAGGGTCCATATGAGTGCAGAGCCGGAGATTCAATGGAGGCTCAGTGAAGAAGGTAGCAAATGACTCAGGGCTTGGAGGCCACACAGGATTTGAATGGACAGAAAGAGAGGATAATCTGTGCCGGGTGGGACAGTGTGAAGACAGATTCATGGGTGGTGTGTTTTGGAAGACTATTGCAAGTTACATGGCCACAACAGTGGATCTCATACTCAGAATCACCTGCAGGACTTGTTAGAACACAGGTTGCTGGGTTCCACACCCTGCCCCCTCTTCTTCATTGAATAGATCTGAAGCCCCCTCTTCCTCATTGAATAGATCTGAGAATCTGCATCTCTAACAAATCCCTAGGTAATCCTGATGCTGGTGGTCCAGAGAGCATACTCAAAGAATCCCTAAGGAAAAAGATAGAATTTCTAAGCGAAGATGAGGCTGAGAAAGATGGATGGAGTCCAACTCTGAATGGTTGTATGGTTTTGGAAGAAGTTGGGATGTATCTGAAAGGTGAGAAAGGCATTTTAGAAAGTGTCCTTGGACCACTGTGCTGAGAATAACTTGGAAAAGGATAAGACTCATCACAGGAGAATCTAATAGGAAGTGAGACCCAAGGCTTTAGGACCTGAACATGAATGTGGAAGAGGGAATAGCAAAAGAAAAGAGATGGTGCAAAAGCCCGTTCATTCATCCTTCTTTAAACTAAATTTCAAGATACATTTGCAAAAGATTTGACAAAACAATTTGCCAGTAAAGTCTCTAAGCTAGTGGCTGTCAAAATTCAGGGCAAGAGGCTCACTAGAGATGCTCGTTAAAAATGCAAAATACATCTCAATATATACACAAAAGAACTGAAAGGAACTCTAGCAGATATTTGTACCCATGTATTCATAGCATCGTTATCCACTACAGCTGAAAGGAGGAAATAACCCAAATGTCTATTGATAGATAAACAAATGTGCTGTGTATATATATATACACACACACAGGAAAGTGAAAAATGAAAGTGAAGTCGCTCAGTCGTGTCCGACTCTTAGCGACCCCAGGGACTGCAGCCTACCAGGCTCCTCCGTCCATGGGATTTTCTGGGCAAGAGTACTGGAGTGGGTTGCCACTGCCTTCTCTGACACATATATATGGGAATATTATTTAGCCTTAAAAAGGAGTAAAATGTTGACACCTGCTGCAACATGGATGAAACTTGAAAACGTTATGCAAAGTGAAGTAAGCCAAACACAAAAGAATAAGTATTGCATGATTTCACTTATATGAGGCACCCAAATTCATAAAGACAGAAAGTAGAACAGAATACTAAGGGTTGAGGGTTGAAGAGAAGGGGAGTTACTTTTTCATGGGTATAGAGTTTTAGTGTGAGATGATGAAGAATTTCCAGAGATGAGTCGTGGTGATGGTTGCACATCAATATATTATTTTTGCCACTTAACTGTACACTTAAAATTTGTTACAATGGTACATTTTATGTATATGTGTGTGTATTATGTTCACATACATACATATATATGTATATACTATTATACACACGTATGTTTTAACACACAGGCCCCCCCCACACACAGACAAACTCAAATGCCTGAGGCAGTCCCCCGACTAGAGACTGTGATTCAATCCGTCCTGGCAGGGCCCAGGAAACTGCACTTGAACATCTAGCCCAGCATGCTTCAAAACAAGTGTCAGGAGAGTACATTCTCCACCTTGGCTCTGGAAACAAATAGCTCCTTTGCAGTAAAGCCTTATGTGAGCGAGGGGTTTACTTAATGCAAGATTTCTCAGGAGCCACCTAGACCTGAAGCTGCTTTTTCCTCTGCAAGGTCACAGAAGTCCATAACATTTCTGACCATGAGAAAACTGAATAGAAGCCTTTGTCCAGGGCTCTGCTCCTCATCTGAAGGCAGCCACATGGGAGAGTCGCCTCTCCTGGGATTCTCGCATTGCATGTTTCCTGTAATAACTGCTAGCAGCAGAAAGAGAGCCACAAAAACACAGATGATGCACTGTTTGTAGTTGCAGCAGAATGCCTGAATTTTATGGCTTGAACTTTGCACAGTTATTGACTGGCTGAGCGCTCTCTACAATGACTATTAATTAATGTGAGGCAGGAAGCAGTGCAGCAGGAGACAGAATGGAACAGGAGTGAGGATCATGGGGGTTGCAGGCTCGGAAGCAGGATCACACATGTGAACTAGGATCTGCATTAGGACCAAAGTGGAGATGTCTTCTCAGCTGCCGTCTGATAATTGAAACCTGGAGACCACAGAGATGATTCCTCCCCAGCCTGAATGTGTGCATTATAAATTCAAGTCTAATGCAGATTTACTTCTTTGAGGCTCTTTAGGACCTGAGAATTATAGGATCCAATATATTTGATTCTCCAGTTGCTCCACATAGTAATTTAGGAAAAAAAAAATGCTTCAAATAAAATTTAGTCATTTAGGAACTGTGATGAAACCACACAGGTGGTTTCAAAGGCAGACAACAAAAAAGAGACTTAGTATGCATATTATCTGGCAATAAAACAAAAGGAATTTTAAAGTACTTTTTAAAAGTGAGAATGTGGTACAGGGCTCGTGTGATGGTTAATTTTATGTCAGCTTGGCTGGGCCACAGGGTGCCCGTATATTTGGTCAAGCATTATACTGGGTGTTTCTGTGAGGGTGTTTTAGATGAGATTAACATTTAAGTCAGTAGTCTTTGAGTAAAGCAGATTGCCTTTCATGTGATAGGTGGGCGTCATATAATCAAATAAAGACCTGGCTAGAACTAAAAGAGGCCTCCCTGGAGCAAGAGAAAATTCCCTGCAGATTGCGCTTGGACTTCACCTACAAGATCAGCTCTTCCGGCTCTAAAGCACTCTGCAAACCTTCAGACTTAAAGTTGCAGTATTGGCTCTAAGGTCTCCAGCCTGCTGGCCTATCCTGAAGTTTTTGGAATCATTCACCTCCATAATCGTGTGAGCCAATTCCTTCTGAAACAGTCCCCAGCATAAGGGTTAGAGACACAGTCTGTGCAGTCAAAAACCTTTTAGTTAGCCCTCCAAAGACTGTGTAGTACTGTGGTACATATTCAGTTAAAAAAAATTATTTTATAAGTGGACCTGCACAGTTCAAATCTGCGTGACTCAAGGGTCTATAGTGTGCATATATATGCACATGCTACTGGTCTGTTTTTCTGGAGAACAATCACTAATACAGGTGGCAGATGAGATCTGGAACTGTTTCTAGTAAGTTAGGAGGGGTAAAATGTATGATTGCTGTGGTTTTTAAACAGTCACAAACTCTGACATTCTTCCCAACAAAAGATGAGGTATATGTTCCCACCCCATGAATCCTGGGTGCATTTGGGCTGTTTTGACCAAAAAGTATCACAGAACTGCACTGTGTGACACCTGAGGCTCAATCATAAGCCATGCAGTCCTTTCTCCTGATTCACTGAACACGTGCTCTTGGAGCCTGAGGGGTCATGAAAGAACTCTGATCATCCTGAGGCTGCCATGCTATGAGGAAGTTCAAGCCATGACGAGATATCTTGTGTAGGGTCTCTGATGACAGCCTCAACTGAGCCCAGCCTGCAATTCATCATGGCCCACGTGCCAAACACGAGACTGAAGTTCTCAGGGGATTCTAGCACCCACTTATTAGTTTTCCCAGGTGAGGGCCCAGACTCTGTGATGAGAGACATGTCATCCTTCCTGAACTTTTGGTCTGCAGAATCCAGGAACTTAATAACGTGTCTTTTTTTTTTTTTTACTTTTTACTATTCATTTTTAATTGGAGGATAATTACAGTGTTGTGATGGTTTTGTTATACATCATTCATTTGTCATGAATCAGCCATAGGTATACCTGTGTCCTGCCCTCTTGAACTCCCCTCCTACCTTGCTCCCCACCCCATCCCTCTAGGTTGTCACAGAGCCCTGGCTTTGGGTTCCCTGCATCACACACCAAATTCCCCCTGGCTGTTTCACATATGGTAATGTATATGTTCCAGTGCTGTTCTTTCTCACCCCACTCTCTCTTTCCCCCACTGTGTCCAAAAGCCTGTTCCTCCTGCCTCTGTCTCTTCTGCTGCTTTGCGCATAGGATCGTTGGTCCTATCTCTCTAGATTCCGTACATAGGCATTAATATATGATACTTGTCTTTCTCTTTCTGACTTACTTCACTCTGTATAACAGGCTATATATTCATCCACCTCATTAGAACTAATTCAAATGCACTTTTAACTATAAACTTCTTTTACAGTTGTGTAATATTCCATTGTATGTATGTACCACAACTTTCTTAACCCATCCAACTGTTGATGGACATCTAGGTTGCTTCCATGTCCTGGCTATCGTAAATAGTGCTGCGATGAATATCGGGGTCAGTTCAGTTCAGTTGCTCAGTCGTGTCTGACTCTTTGCAACCCCATGGACTGCAGCACGCCAGGCCTCCCTGTCCATCACCAACTCCCAGAGTTTACTCAAACTCATGTCCATTGAGTCGGTGATGCCATCCAACCATCTCATCCTCTGTCGTCCCCTTCTCCTCTCGCCTTCAATCTTTCCCAGCATCAAGGTCTTTTCAAATGAGTCAGCTCTTCATATCAGGTGGCCAGTATTGGAGTTTCAGCTTCAGCATCAGTCCTTCCAATGAATAATCAAGACTGATTTCCTTTAGGATGGACTGGTTAGATGTCCTTGCAGTCCAAGGGACTCTCAAGAGTCTTCTCCAACACCACAGTTCAAAAGCATCAATTCTTCGGTGCTCAGCTTTCTTTATAGTCCAGCTCTTACATCCATACATGACTACTGGAAAAACCATGGCCTTGATGAGATGGACCTTTGTTGGCAAAATAATGTCTCTGCTTTTTAATATGCTGTCTAGGTTGGTTATAACTTTTCTTCTAAGGAGTAAGCGTCTTTTTATTTCATGGCTGCACTCATCATCTGCAGGGATTTTGGAGCAAAAAAAAAAAAAAAAAGTCTGCCACTGTTTCCACTCTTTCTCCATCTATTTCCCATGAAGTGATGGGACCGGATGCCATGATGTTTATTATTGGGGTACATGTGTCTTTTTCAATTATGGTTTCCTCAGGGTATATGCCCAGTAGTGGGATTGCTGGGTCATATGGTAGTCTTCTTCCTAATTTTTTAAGGAATCTCCATAGTGCTTTCTCTAGTGGTTAATCAATTTATATTCCCACCAAGTGTGTAAAAGGGTTCCCCCTTTTCCGTGCTCTCTCCAATAAAATGGTTTTTTGTCATTAAGTTTTAGGGAAGAAGCTTGTTATAAAGCAAGAGATCACTGAAACAATGCTACTACTATTTAAAATGTATAAAAATCACTGATTTCTCATTTACTTAGCTGTAGAATCTATTCCTTTATTTTAGTGAATATCAAGAAATTTTTATAGAGTTTATAGATGTACCCCTAAACTTGGTGTCTAATCTGATTCTTAAATTCTTTTCAGTGACATTTTCTACTTTGGGAATCTTTAAGGATATAATCTTGGAAGATGAGAGAAACTTAATTTCTCATATATACTTGTTAGCTGTTAGCTAGCAAATTGTAAATAGTTAATTCCAAAGACTATTTTCTGTTTTTTTCCAACCTTTCTTTTTATTGTAGTCATAAAATGTGGACTTTTGACAGTTCTTACTATTACTACCAAGGATAGCTAGCCAATCTGGTGTGGACCTTACTTGCATTTGAAAGTACCATTTTGTTTCCTATTTATCTGATTGGGTGGAAGGTAGATTTTTAGTTGGGTTTTTATAAATTTCAATGATCTTAGTACTTTCAACTACAAAGAGAGAGTATTAATACTGTTCAATGCAAGCAATATTAATCTCTGTAGTAGGCAAGTTTAGAGCTAAAATAATTGAAGGAACAATTATTCTTTAAAAGCATATAGCTAGTATGATAAGGTATTCTATTATGATAAAACTGTAGTTAACATAGTCACTAGTGGTTTATAAGAGTTCCTTGAGATTAAGTTAATTCAACCATATTCATGGGCTTCCTAGGTGGCACTAGTGGTAAAGGACCTGCCTGCCAACGCAGCAG